>NW_026857281.1:0-228973 GCF_026571515.1 Ruditapes philippinarum
CATGAAAAATTGTGTAGTCGACCTCTACCAAGATTGTTTTAATTTTAGCCCTGGGATAAAATTTGCCTTGTGCGAGGGTTGGGGAAGGGAGTCATTAATTTTCGTTATGTACTTGTAGTAAAAAGTTAAGAATGTACAAGGCTAGAGCTTAGGGCTTTGATGCCTAAATTTTGTCAAGTACAAATGCTTTTATTTTGAATCAATAATTGCACTATGAAGTGAATTTTTTCCAGTGAATGTGCTTTTCATGTTAACGAAAATGTTCACCTAATTTTTAAGTCTGCTGAATGATTCAATACCACAAACTCGCATGTTGGTCTTGTTTTTAAAGTAATAGATAAAAACACTGAAGACTCTATTTTACTATTTCAGTATTGTATACTGCAGATAATAAACAGGTCTTTGCAAACTGATTTCTGTATTGCTCTTCAGTTTCGCAAACCATATAGTCTTGCTTGGAAAAACACAGCACTAGTCTGTAGGAACAACACCTTTTTCTTGTCCTATTAATAACTTGAGAAGAAATAAGCCTAGATTTGTGTTCGGAATTTACTGTAACCAGAAGATGACTTCTATTGAGTTCAGTAGATTAAAATCACATGGTCTTGATAACACAAATATATAAGCAATATATACCTCAGTGCTTGCAGCGCTTTGATTTTAGTTCTTAAGGCAACTGATCAGTAGATCGATTTCGCATTACGACCACTTCTGTCAGACAATTGTGTATCAAAACATTAACCTGTATTACGACCATGTAAATAATGACCACACAATACCACTTGTTCATTGCCTACTCCCTTATTCATCTGGTGTAAAGGTCAGATTACTGTATTGTAGAATAGCCAGCAATTTGCCGCACAAATCAGGAAAAACCTAAAGTTCAAAAGAGATCAGTTGATTGGATGCAAATGTTAGCGAGTATGGAAATTATTTAAAAAAAACTAACACTGCATTGTTTCTTTAAGAAAAGGAACTGTTTCATGAGTCTCTACGATACTATTTTTCATTTAAATACATGTATTTCAGTTTAAAGGTAATCATTGTTGGGGACATTTACCGAAATTTTTTGTCTGTAAACCACATAAAGCAAGATTATTTTAATGAGTCAGACATACATTCTCCTTAAAAATTCACATCTTCAGCATGCATACTCAATTTTAAGGTAGGTTTAGCGATTATGTAAGTCTACGAAGAAAAAAACAGCTCTCCCCAAAATGAATACAGTAGTAAGTCTGACCAAATACACTGATTCAAATGACGCTTGGTTAATGGATAAGCATTCAATCGTCAGCATGATTGAGATTCAGCTATGGTGTGAGTCATAGAAACAACAAGTATTAACATTTACAAAAATGTTTGGAATCGCCAAGCTAGATTTTGAGATGTTTTTTATTCTGAAAGAGAATCTGGGAGATATTGCCCATATTTGATCATAAGTAAAATATCACAATAATTAAATGCGTAGTACTATTACATTTTCATAGAATTAAACTAGCCCGTAAAAAATCTATTAAGTTATTAATTTGTTTTCTTAAATTTCAAGTGCAAAAATAGAGAAGCAAGATATCTCAAAAGAGAGTCCAAAACAGCAAAATTGAAAATATTGCAGGCTCGGTTTGATTTAGCGTGTTCATGGTTGAACGGTCAACTACCGTCCATAAAATGGTAAACTTTCGAATTTAGAAACATCCGTAGATGTGTTTATACGGCGGTTATCATGGAACTTTCAATGTGACACGTAAGTGCCATTCCATAAAAAGCGGCGTTTGGTCCCTAAGTAATACAAAGTGTGTTCCCTAAAAGCCTGTATATCGCAGAGAAGACGTCAAAAGACTAAGTAAAATAGAAAAGTGTCCATAGGACACGGGTGCCCCCACCGCGCCACTGTTTTGTCAATTTTATGACTCTCGGTCAAATATTTTTTGAAAACTAAAAATCTTTACTAAGTAAAGGGCAAGAACTTTCCTTGTTGATCTTGTTTATCATATTTTACAAATACTGAATAAATCCACAAGCAAACCCCAAGGTGCATTAGTATACATGCTGACCAACATTCTTGTAAACTTTCAGGCCTACAAGTGAAATACTTTTTGAGCTATGCATGAACAAGTTGAAAATTGCAAATTTATACTGCTGTAAGTCAAGGGCAATAACTCTAACAAAACTGAAAAAAATCCACATGCAAAGTCCCAGGTGCATAGCTTCACAGTGATGTGAATCATTATTCCTGTAATTTAGTGATGTTGATCATTATTCCTGTAAAGTTCGTTGATTCTACCTCAAGCACTCAAGGAACAAATAACAACATAATGAAACGGTTTTTACTAAGTCGAGGGAAATAACTCTACAAATACTGGATCAATCCACAAGCGAAACCCAAGGTGCAAAACTAAATATGCTGAGCAACCTTCCCGTAAGGTTTAATGACTCTCGGTCAAATCCTTTTTGAATTACATGCAACACAAGTTGAAAATTGCAAACATTTTATAAGTCAAGGGCAATAACTCTAAAAATACTTAATAAATCCAGACGAAAATGCCCTATGCATAACTACACATGCTGATCAATATTCCTGTAAAGTTTCACGACTCTATGTCAAAAACATTTTTAGTTTCATGCGACACAAGTTGAAAATTGCAAAATTTTACTAAGTCAAGGGCAATAACTCAAAAAACACTAAACATATCCAGATGAAAATACCCAGGTGCACAACTACACATGCTGATCAACATTCCTGTAACGTTTCATGACTCTATGTCAAATACTTTTTGAGTTACGAGCGACACAAGTTGAAAATGGTCAAATTGTTACTAAGTCAAGGACAATAACTCGGAAGTAAACTAAAAATATTCAAATGAAAATACCCAGGTGCACAACTACACATGCTGATCCTGTAAAGTTTCATGACTCTAGGTCAAATACTTTTTGAGTAACGTGCGACACAAAAGAGACGGACGGACGGAAGGACGGACGGACGGACAATGGTTAATCTAAATGCCCGCCACTAAAGTGGGGGCACATAAAGCAGGCAACATATCATAAGTGTGATATAACATTATTCATGAAAAAATACTGGAACCATCTAACTAGAAAATGCCAAAAGTTAAAACTTACAATACCACGAACAACAATAATGTCGTTTAATAAAATCTTTAAGAATCGGAATATATAACATCCCTAATTGAATGTACGAGGATTGGAAAGGAAACAAATTATAATCTTATTGAGACTACATTTTCTAATCAGAAATGACATGCAATTTGCTTGAGCATTAAGACTGGTACTGTGTTCTTACATTGATAATGGCATGTTTCAGTTATACTAATAAGAAACTCGACAAATATGGCCGTTAAGTGAGGCCATTTACGCATACATTAATGCGCAATTTTTTTAAAATCCAATTAGAAATAACATTACTTTTGTCTGGCGACGAACATCAGTGGAACTTTATTTACGGTGATTGGGCGTTTGCCACAACTTTTCCGCGCAACGTCAAAATATTATCCTTCTGACCGAGACACCTTATATTTCTGTACAAAATATTAATGGCGGGATAACCAAATTGCAGGTAATAGCTTGCAAATTATCTTTCTGCTGGACATTGCAAAATTATTCCAACTGTTTAAGTATTCCATCGAATTTTTTAAACAATTTATCCTTAATCTAGCACAACAAAATTCACAAAAAATGCATACTTCGAAGAAATAGTTTTTAAAAAAGATCGTGTCTCCCTAAACATGTCTCGTACTTGTCACAAAAACATGTGTTATAACGACGATGTATTTGTTCTTTGACCTAATGAGCTCGTATATATATTACGGTTAAGCATAAATTCAAGATCCATACAAAATTGTGTGTTTCTATTGTAAGTTTTAGGGAATATATGTTGAAAAAAGGATTATTGACCAGCATATTGGAGCACCGTACAACACTGATCTCAAATGCCGCATTCTTGTTCCGTTAGACCGATAAATACTGGCACCATTTTCTTTTGCACAGTACTTTATAAGTTACTGTAGAATTATATAGATCTTCTTACAAATATGTTTTATTTGATGGAATACTGTTTACTTGCTGTTATGTTGATGTTATCACAGTCATGTTATTTTATGGAACAACTTCAGAAGGTCTGATCTATGTAAATACTACCAGTTAGATAAGTGCAATGGTATCTATATGGATAAGTAAGTCTTTTCTTTTTCGAATTTATTCAGGCATGGAAGGATCATTCTTCAACCGAGGTTACCAAGCATTGAGTTGTGTAAAGTGTTTCCTTCAATAATCATTTCCCAACTGATTCAGATGATTCATCGATTAACTCAATCTGGCCAATACTTCCGTCAGACGACACTAATACATTTACACATACATTAACATTTTCACAACTGACATATGCAACAATTTATTAACTAAATGCTAGCTGTCTAAAATATCAGATTAGATTGTACCTAATGTACTCGATATACTTTCATCCCTTACGAACATGAAAAGATCTTTTGGGTAGGGGCAAATTTGTTGGCTAGGTAGGTAATGGGAAAGAAATGAAATTTTATTTTAGGCCCTATGTGGTACATTTAGCATATCGTCCTGAACTGCAGGGAGGATCTGATCAATTGGCGTACTGCTGATACAAGAAGGCTTAGTTGGGCGCTCCCTAGTTGGCACACTCATACTCCAACATGCTTCAACATGCTTCAGTAACTCCTGAAAGTAAATGTAGTTTTGCCAATTTCGCACATTGCTTTGGTTTGTTCAGATATAGGTTTGAACGTCTCCTTTTTTCTGAAAGCAAACAAAAATTTTGTCAAATGTCAAAAATAAACGGTGCTAAAAATACAGAAAATGCGGTGATTTTAAGGACGAATAAAGCGGTGTCCTAATCTTATAATTGTCAAAGTTGTGCGGTGTATTAAAATATACACATGGAAACATAAAAATCATGCCAAATATACAAAAACGGGTAATTTAGGTGGTGTAACTTGTTCAAACGACAATAGTGTACATATTTATATTGTATCTTGACCGGTTATATAGACTGAACGGACGAGAAAGACGTTATATTTATAATTAAAGCAATATCTTTTTCAGCATGCCCTAAATGTTTTCACTATCCTGACTTAGTTACACTATCCTGACTTAGTTAGTGAAGTATTTTGCATGTAGTAAAGATAAATAAGTTTCAGATTGAATGGCACATTCGATGAAAAAGAAGAAATGATGATTTTACCTTGTTTTGAGCAAACAATCTTCTGTTTTTGTCTCGTTTACAGGCTTGCTGTCCATTTTGTGTGACAGAAAAACACGGTGTCTGGGACAGAAGTAAGATATTTTTGACGTTGCGCGGAAAAGTTGTGGTAAACGCCCTATCACCGTGTTATTAAACTTTTGATTTAAAAGTGTGATCTTGACTCTTGAACTAGAAACCCGATTGTTGCGCACGACACATTACCACTATGTTCAAAGCATTTATGCATAACATGTTTTTACATCTATCTGTCAATTAACACACATGTATTGTTAATACAAAAAGACTAAATGTTCCGAAATAGAATATCATGCTACTATTCTACGAATGAATTTTAACCGTTTGGCACTGATTCCGTGCATGTGCTATTCACTCTTAAAGGAGTATACACAAATATTTTTTATACACCTTGTAATAAGGGACCTTAGAATAATTAATTTTCATGATTCAAAGAAACATGTTATACACTATACACTATTATAGAAGAAATATAACTTCCTACACTTTAAATAGTATAAACTAGAAAAATATTTCTTTGTCACGATAAATTATCTCTTTATTCAGAATACCTTCACTTAATTATATGATACATATGTCTCCCAGTTGCTGAAAATGAGATGAATAAAATAAACAATAAGTTCCTCAAAATAAAAGAAAATTTCTTTAAATGAAATAAATCAATAAATACGGACAATTATGTTTACATAAAATCGTAATCTTACTATCGTTAAGTACGAGATAATTTTCACTTAAAGTGGCACTGTGCACGTCGAAGTGCAAAAGGTCAGTGCAGAAACTTTTCCATTATTGAGTTCAATTTTTATATTACATTTATTTATGACTGATTTATTTATTTATTTATTTAAGTCTTATCTTTACATGTATACATAAAATATATATAAAACATAAAACACAAACATAAAATACATGAAAAGCCATTCTAAACAGTATTACAAGAGACTATTTACTTATGTAACTCCACAGACCATATCACAGCAGTTTAATGTCTTATGCACTGAGGAATTGTCCCTCCTACCTACACATTTTTTTATTCATTAAAAGCTCATGTTATATTTTAAAGACATAACATCAATATTTTCACACGATTGTATGTTTTTCTTACAGAAGTTAACATTGTGGTATAAAATGGGACACAATGACTTAAACAATAGTAAACGTTTAAATGTGGACATAATGAATGGTAAGAGAAATAATTGACCATTTTCATTTAACATTGGAAAGTATGTAATTTGTTATACTTTATACTTGACATTCTAAAAATGTTACCAACTTAATTATATATCAATGACTTACTAAGGTTTGTTTTCCTCAACATAATTTACATAAACATATGCTCTATCAATACAATAATACATTGGTTTAGTCATACAGATGCAACATATATTTGTCCAATATATAATGTTATGGTCGTTAATACTTAGAATTATAAATCAATTAATGACATTTTTAAAACCATATCCTGTCAAATAAATGTTTCTAAGACTCTTTAATTATAAAATTGTGCACTGTCCAATTAAATTTAACTAAGGCAATATAAAGTATAAAATAATATTCATTTTTCGAAAAAGTAAGTAACAATGTTTGATAGTTGCAAGAGATAACAGTCTTAGTGTAGAAAAAGCATTCATCTTGGAACCTACATTCCAGTAAAAACATTTATCTCTTTTGTTTCTTTTATATACAATGCACATACCTTAAAGTAAGATAGTATTTCGCAATAAACTCCAGTTCCAAAAGTTGTCTTTAACTGCATATATTTGCGCAGTTTGGTGCCACCGACCCCATTTCCACTTCTTTTTGATGTAATATTAACATTCCACTTTGCAATGAAACATTGCATTGTTCTAGATATAATGTTTTCTAACAGCTGTTTTTGATATCATATTATCAATATAACATACTTCTATACTTCTGTCAAGATTATAAACAATTTATTTTGTTCCGGAAAAAAAAGTTTTTTTCTTCAGGTTTTAGCTCTACTTCTTTAAAATAAAATAAGTATACTGCATATATTTATACTGTTAGTTTTAAAACATTTGCCTCTACTAAATCCTCTGATATATAAAAGGATAAGGGCACAGCAAACATTAAAATAATCGTAACAGCCATACCTTTAATTCACTATTTACCATGAAAAAAATATGGAAACACTATATTTTACTTTAACAAACTTTCTGTAAGTTGATAGGCAATGCTTAAATATTATCCAATAAGACAATATCAATAGTGAGGTTAAATCAATACAAACATCATCATTTCAGATATAATGTAGGTATGCATGATAGTCTGATTGACTACTATGAGTCTCAATAAAAATAGGGCTTTGTAAGTTTTTGTCTGGTGAAAATGATTGAAATATTTATTCTGCATAGTTATCTTTCGAATTAAACTTAAATATATTTTACTGAAGTTTTCCTTTGTTAGAATATTAATAGACTTGCTCAGTATACATGCAGTTAAAAGCAAACATATGGAGTCATATTTCAATCATGGTTAGACATGTAGGATTGCTAACTTGCAGGGGAAGTGAAAAGAAATCAATTCGTATCATTATGAAAACACGCATTATGTTATTTCCATTACCTTGCATAATATGAATGATTAAATGTAAATCATATGTAATGTATTTAAAAGAAAATATTTTTTTAATACAATTCTTCTTCTTATACATAAAAAATTTGGTACCTTCTTTCCGTTTCTGATATGTTTCTTCTGACATCTCCGCATTGGCATCATTGTAGCTTGCTGAAATTTGTTTTCCAAATGTAATTAATGTTAATGAATAAGTAAGCTCGATTTCAAATAAGATTAAATATATTTTATGTAATAATTATGTCCTTCAATAACATTATAGCTAGACGCTTTGTATCTTAATTTAATCATTTTAAAAAGTGTGAAAAGGTAAATTAATAAATAAGAAGAGAAAGTTGTAAAAAAATAGAACAAAAACTGGCAAATTTATAGATACTCCGGCAGCAAAACTATAAACAAACTATGTATTTAAAATAATTCAAGCAGTGCCTTACGTCTTTGTTCCACAGCTTTCTGTACCTCTTTTATAACATTTTCGGCCTCTTTGGTAACCTTTTCAACTCCTTCATTAGCAGCAGTTTCTAGTTTTTGTTTTTCCTTTTCTGTCTGATTCTCTATCTCTTGAATTGATTTTTGTACTCTTGCATCAAATGCATCAACACACGATTTTAATGCATCGTTCAGCTGCGTAAGTGAAACATTACCTTTATCTTCAATATCTTTAACTTTCAAGTTAACAATGTCAATCAGCAATAACTTCTGTTTCTCAGTCTTATATTTGTACTCATCGATCTCATTTCGTATTTGCTCTTGAACCGTTTTCCCTACGTCTTCCAAAACTTTACGTACAACGTCTTTACCAATAATCAAATCATCAGTTTGAAGCTGAAAGTTTGAAAAGCTGTGTCAGCATGATAGGAAGTAAAAAAATTATTTTCATTTTCTCCGTTCTTCGAAACGTATTTTCTGATCACATAGCAGCATTGCATGCTCAAGTTATCCTTCTATCCGGAGCTTGTGAGAACAAAGTAAAGAATAACATTCAAATCTATTTTTAATTCAATTGTAATAAAATGCTTAAGCAACATATGTCTAGACACATTTGCATTATGAAACTGTCTTTTTTGAAACTGAATTTTAAAATGATGTGCACAATTCGAAGTTAAATCTGTATTTTCTTTGCTCTCTTGTTATAAGTTAATCTTGAAACAATATCTATCAGAAGATATAGTAACATTGCATGTTCAAGTAGTGCTTCAATTCGAAGCTTTTGAGAACAGAGTAAAGAATCATAAATTGTTTGTTTGAATCTATTTTATACTTTCAATTGTGTATATATGCCATTATAGTAACATATGCCTTTATATATTGGCAAAATGAAAACTGTTTCACAAAATCTTTTTAAACTTTGCATTATTACCATTTTAATTTTTAAACAATTTGTGGACGGGAAGATCATTTACAAATTAAATTTGCAAGGGCTTTTAAGATTTCTAAATTAAAACAATTTTAACATATCGCAAAATGTCATGGAACAACAGGATGACTAAAATGAAATAATCTTACCTTTGACAGTTTCTGAATTACTTTATTTGATGATTTATTCATGGCTACGAATCCAGGATCAGTCAAAATATCATTTAGAATGACAAAATACTGTGAGAGATCTGTATCTTCTACTTCAAGATTAGGAGAATGTCTGACAGCTTTACCAACATCTCTACCCTTAATTGAAATATGACAACTAATGTAAAGACAGCGAATAACCAGTTCCTTGTTTTATTTCTACGTTTTTAAATATGTACTTACATTGGAAATTAAATCAAATTGTTTTTGCATGTTAAGCAGCGATTATTTGATATTGCAAATACTTGTAAAACAATTGTAAATTATCGTTTAAAGATAAAAGTATTACCTTTTCAAATATGTTCCCCTTTTTAGACAGGTCATCCTTTATTTTCACTTCAAATTCTTTGTGATTGATTATGACACTGATGATGCCATTAAAATCAGTTTCGGCTGCACTCGATACATTGGCGTAACCATCAGGAGGGAGAAAACACTTTGCGATTTCCCAAGTATCATTGCACCACTTGGTTGCGTCCGTGTTTTTATATGATGGGCCTTGGAAACGATGTGCATTTTGAATCTCAGATTTCATACGATCGCAAATTTTGTTGGGGCAGCCGGATGGACGATACTGTGTCGCAAAATTTCTATGGTATTTACATTTCCCACGTTTGGCATTGCAAATTCTGTCGGTAGGGCAAACAATAACATTTTCTGTGTTACAAGTTGTACATATGCTCCCAACTGGTAAGCCATTTGTTGTGCAAATGTCTTGTAGACACCTACGCTGGAACTGTTCTATTTCATCTTGAACAACAGGCTCAATCTCTTCTTTTGTAAAATGCACAGCCAATGCCGCCTTTATCCAATTAAGAAATTTCGATTTTGATAATTTGTGATCCGTAAGTACTGAAGCCATTTTAATTTGTTATTAGGAGAAAACTTCCATCCCAATTTCTAAAATAAAAACCTGTGTATGCTAATTACCTTATTCTGTGTAACTATCGATCATATTCATTTCTAATTTAAGATTATAAGTTTATGTACTAAGAGAACTTTTCCTGGCAAACAGTTTTAAAAATTGTGGGACTAATAAAAGCTTATAAAGTTGCTACTGAAGTCATGGATTCTTACAAAATTTCAGTGGTGGTTATGGAAGCCAGTGATTGTTATGGAAGTTAATGCTATGGAAATGACTTATTGCTATTGAAGTAAATGGTTGCTTTCGAAATCACTTGATGCTAAGGAATTAATTGATTGCTAAAAGGACTGATCGCTATGGAAATTTAATTGTAGTTATTGTTATCAATAGTTGCTATGACAATTGGTTTCTAGGAAAGTCAATGGTTGCTATCATTGACACTGGTTGCGTAACATTCTGTTGGTAACATTCACTTATGCTCTAATCTTTGACTGTTAGTTGGCTACATTATGTACGAGTGAAAAGTTCGGGTTTAAAAGGCCAGTCATAACAAGTCGCTAATTTTATTTCCTATTCGTTTTACGTAATATTTCCCCTTTACAAATATATTTCACAAGTTAAACGAAAATATTAAATACAAGAGGGCCATGATAGCACTGAGTCGCTCACCAGAAACAACTGCTTTTCAGTGTTGGAAATTATTTTTCAAAAGAACTTGCTAAAAGGCAAGTCCAGCTCTTTCGGCAAGCTCAGCTCAACTTTAACTTGCCCCTCTAGTAAGTTACTTTCACAACACTGATTGTTTTAGCTTTCTTCCTCATAATTAACAATAGGGCCACTGAGATGGCCCTAGATGACTCATCTAACCCATCATTTCATTATTCACTATATAAATTGTAATATTTTGCCATAATATTTTGGAAAGGATTTGTGAAAAAGATGTATGTTGCAAGTGTGTTCCTATGAGACTATGTAGAATAAATGCAGAATAACTGACCACTAGAGCAGGATTAATGTTGATTGGACAATCTTTTTTATAACTTTTTTTGAATGAAAACACAAAATGTCACATGCAAAACATGTAAATTGTAGAGGTTTGAAGTTCACAGTTTGGGACAACAAATTTTTTATACCTTCTGTATGGTTCCATAACTGTACCTCAAAAAAAGACAATAGGTCAAACATTGTAAAAAATATGAAAAGTAGACCAGTTGATATAAAAATTTACACCCCTAGATCTCATCCAAATTTCAAGTCTGTATGTAAAAGAACACAAGAATGAACGTAAATTATATCAAAAATATCCGAATTTAAAAACTGAATGTCAAAATACAAGAAAGAGGGTCAAATTGTGTCAATAATACCTAAAGTAGGTCAGCTGGTATCAAAATTGAATTCAACATCAAACATTACACCCATAGTCCTTATTTCAAGTCTGTACATAAAAGACAAAAAAAGTAGGTAAAGCGATATCAAATATATCAAAAGTAAGCCAGTTTATATCCAAATTCAATTCAGGATCAGAAATTAAACCTATTGTCCCTTGTTAATTCCACAAAAAAAATAAAAACATAACAATTTTTAACAAAATTCAAAAAAAAATTAAGCATACAAACTCATCTTTAATAGTAAAGTACAGGAGAAACAAATTTCATGTTTCTTTAGGCCTATTTTTTTTCCTGGTTAATGACCTACAACTGACCTTACAATGATGCACTATGATGTCCGAATTCCAGAGCTGAAAGATATTTACACATAATAAACAGGTCACCCAAGCCATTTAAATTTATGAAATTCTTACTGAAAATGTCTTATTTGGATAAAAGAATTAATAAAATGTGTATGGAAAACTGCATATGCTATTATAGGCCAAGTAAAGATGGTATTTTCTATAAAAAAACAACAGTTTTTTAATGACACTATCATTATATTTATACTGTGACCACCTATAGTGTGAAGAGTTTAAAACATAACATGTCTACTTTGTGTGAAGTCAAAACACGTTTATTTTATATTTATAGACTGTGTATCAATTGTCAATATTTTCTAATATAAACTTTTGAGCATAGAATATCTTAAAACTTTAATTTAAAGAAATGCCATGACCTAGTGCATTTAAGCTTTAGCTTAAACAGGACCAATCAAATTAATATGAGCAAACTTAATAAAACACTACCTAAGAATGCTACAAACAAAGTTTGATGATCATCCATCAATTAGTTCTGTAGAGTTTTTTTCTATTTTTAGCCCTAGAGATCCCTTTAAAGGGGCCAATCAAATTAATATGAGCAAACCTGATAAAAGACTACCTAAGAATGCTACAGACAAAGTTTGGTGACCATCCATCAATTAGTTCTGTAGAAGAAGACGTTTAAAGGTATTTCTATTTTTTAGCTTTAGCGGCCCTTAAAAGGGGCCAATCAAATTAATATGAGCAAACTTGATAAACGACTACTTAAAGATATACTATGCACATCTTTGGGTAAATTATTTTAATCGAAGAAATTTATTAAAACCTATGGAATTCTTACTGAAAATATCTAATTTAAATAAAAAATGAATAATAAACTATATTGGAAGTCACATTCTCTAATACAGGACAAGTAAAGTTGGTATTTTCTTTAAAAAACTGCCAGTTTTTTTAACGACACTTTATTTTCATATTGTGACAACCTATGTGTGTATAGTTTTAAACATGACATATTAACTTTGTGTGAAGTCAAAACATGTTTATTTCATATTTACAAAGAAACTGTGAAGCAATTATCAATATTTTCTGATATCAAATTTGAGCATAGTATATATTTAAGAATGCTACAGACAAAGTTTGGTGATCATCCATCAATTGGTTCTGTAGAAGAAAATGTCTAAAGGTTTTTCTACTTTTAGCCCTAGTGACCCCTATAAAAGGGGCAGATCAAATTAATATGAGCAAACTTGATAAAAGACTACCTAAGGATGCTACAGACAAAGTTTGGTGATCATCTATCTTTCAGTTCTGTAGTAGAAGACGTTTAAAGGTTTTTCTATTTTTAGCTCTGCTGACCCCTAAAAGAGGCCAATTGAATTGACATGAGCAAATTTAAGTGTGACTGTCACAAGGATGCTACAGACCAAATTTTAGTTAAATCTGCCCAGCAGTTTCAGAGAAGAAGACTATTGTTGACGCATGACGACGGACGCCGGAGTATCCCCCTTTTGATACTAATAACTCACCCTGAGCCTTCGGCTCTGGTGAGCTAAAAAAAGCTGATGTATGTTTTAATTTGGCAAGAGGAAAATATAATGCCATTTCTACAACTAAAGAGAGACTTATACCTGTTTCATTGACCATACGACTATCAAACTACATATTCATATCAAAATAATAATATCAGTTTAAATCTACCGTAAATTCAAACGAGTATTTGTTTAATATATGATTGCTGACAAACAAATAATTTTAGACAAGCCATGTGATATTTTGTTGGCCTTTAAGTCTCCTATAAATAAATTTTACCAGGATATATATTGTAAGGAATCAAATCTTTACAGGTACTTTACTATCAATCGATTTAATTTAATGCAATAATAAAATAGTATTTTTTGTTCATTGTCAATAGCTATAATGTGAAGCATTTGTCCTATTGTTTAATCTGTTATTTTTTGTGTACGAGCGTATAAAGCAATGATTCTTCGTTGAATTGGGTAATAAATCTAGAATTACTTTAGAATGAAAACGTTAATTATATAAAGTTTTAAGATATAGTTCTTTTGAAAGAATCGTGATATGCTTCATTTCAATTTTAATATTTAGAGATTGAAATTTCGCACACTCGGAGAGCCAATTAGATATCATATTAAACACGCTTGTTTGTTATTTTCAGTAATTGACGTCAATGGTATCTAAAATTAAGTGATGCATTGATTTGTAGTTGGCAATTTACAAAAGACTTTAGGCTACAAGCTGTAATTGATAGGAATCCAAAAGAATACTAGTATTTAGTTAACATTTGAAATTCCGATTTTTTTCCCATGGTTAAGTGATTTGATCTTCGTCTAAAATTCAGAAATAATGCGTAAAGAATGGTCCCTCTGAAACATTAATGGCAACATAATTACAAAATAATGCATACTGGAATGATTGAGCGTGTGCATGACGGATAATAAGCTTACTGAATACAATCAATATTGTTTGTATTCACCACAATTTGTAAAAATGACTATGAAACCTGCTGTAGTTAACGATTTTTATACTTGCTCGGTTGAGAAGGTATGCCTGTTTAAACAAATGATTAAAATAAACGAAACATTAAAATAATATAATACAGTAATTTAAAATATTTTATAGAAATACAACTGTCAAATTCAACAATAATTTTAAAAGTGTTATAACAAAGCATAGTTATAGATGTCATTTTAAACACCATGTATAATTTTGCATGATATTCATTTAAGATAAGCTCACGTTCAAAACACTTAGAAAAAAAATATGCTCATCTTTAATTAAAGGAAAATTATTTATTGAAATCTAGACAATTCATACTTAAAGTGCCTAATTTGAATAAGAGAAAGCACAAACAATATTTGGGGACATGCATCCTCTTAAACTGGTCTTTTGGCAGTTGCATCAATAAGACAGTGTATTTATCTGTGTTAACCTAAAGCGTGTGTGTTTCAACAATAAAAATCTTTTCTGTAAGAAGATGATTATTTAAAATTGATAAGAGACTGTGTAGAAATTTTCAATAAGAGACCCTATAGAAGTTATCAATATTTTCAAATATCAAATTCAGGATTCTAGTTATACTTAATATCAAGACAAGCACATTATAGTTATTACAAAGAGTACGATTACATGACATAAGTAAAATGGAAGTAAGTATTATTCTAAAGTTGGTGATTTTAAGTCAAAAACCTTTATCAATATGCAGCATGTCACCCGGTCCCACCGGTAATTAAGCCACGAATATACACATTACTTTTACCTTAAAGCAAATATATATACCCGCATATAGCTAAAAGCAAATGTTATAACTCATAATATGACAAGGATTGGCTGAAAATTAGCGATACAATAAAAGTATTTCGCAGTTTAGCTAGACCACACCAAGACAAGACAAAAACTGATATAGATATGATTCCAGCTTGTTTTTTACCGTTCACCTATCGAATTTGTGTTATAAGTAATATAAAAACTGTCCATATTAATTTCAAAGATTTTATACCAAAACAGAAAAGCTAGCTACCAGCAGTATGTAGAATCTGGTCTTGTTGCACGGTGGTTCAGGATGCCCTTGCACAAAATACTAGACACTTTTGATTCCAGGAAGTTAAGTGTTTATCAAAATATTTCATGTGGTTAGTTTATTGTAAGTTCTTCATATTTTTATGACGTCTGTTTGCTCATGATTCGGGATTGAATGTTTTTATGTTTTTAAATTTTAAATTATTACACCTAATGTTCTTCTAGTATTTGAACTGTGCTGGTAATTCATTCGTTTCTTTTGTTGTTAATTTAAACAAACAAAATTTACAAAAAATAAATTAGGATAGATATTTAGGCACCGTTTTGAATATCATTTTCAACGCTGATCAAACATTTATGCCAATAAATCAAATCATTTAAACAAAAACAATGTCATTGGAAGTAACTTTAACTATAGTAGGTTAAAAAGCACTCTAAAAACATGACCAATACCACTTAAATTCTTATCTGTTATTGTTTTATTCTTCTTAAATCTATCAACCGTTTCTAATAACCATTTTACAAAGCAAAATGTTTTAACGGTTCACCAAACAGATATGATAAAAATGTGTTTGTCATTAAAGTTTATTAAGTTTGTTTTGTTTATTTGCTCATCATCATGTAACAACTGATGTTATTTTAGCAAAGTATCAATCTGGTATTTTATTTTAGCCTTTGTAATAAACACACACTTTGGTTACCAACTAACGGTAGTAAAAAGACATGTCTTTTAAAAAGTGGCAGAGCTTTATCAATTAACAAAATTATGGATGGCTAGAATTACGTTTAACCTAATGTACTCTTTCAACTTGACCATCAGATCAAAGCTATAAATGAACAATATAATAAAATCCTGTAACACAAAATTGTTATGGTTTTATATCATAAATATGATGCTCAAATTAAGATTTATCAATTTTGTAAGTTTCAAAAAGCATTATATCTAAAGCAATTGCGTTGAAATCTATAAAATTCTTACCCATTATGTTTTATCTAAAAAAGAAAAACTATGTAATAAAATCTGCGTTCACCGGGTCAAACCAAATTGATTTCTTGTTCTATGTATATTTAAAAAAAAATAAATGGGGGGACGTGGGGAGCAAACAGAAGAAGTTTCCGTATTAAGGAAATAAGGACATATATTATGTTTTACGTACCTCGAGTCATGCTATTTTGTTTATGGGTTTGTCCAACTTTCAGTCTTGCCGAAACATTTTTATCATATATAGAGAAAATTAAAAAATATGCATTTACTGAATATCCAACAGTGCTGACCATGATCAGTCAGCATGGACATGTCATCAATTCAAGGTCTGAACATGTAGCATGGTAGCAGCAGACAAGTTAAAACCCATTGGAAGCAATTTTAAGTGAAAATAATGGTGATCCTAACAACAGATAACAGGTGCTGATCAACAGTTTACTTATTTTCCTGATCAAGTGTCAAAGGTTTGCATGATCTCACTTTAATCTAAAAATTGATTTTAAAAGCATTAAGTAAAGTAAATTTATTTCTTATGCAAATCCTAAAATAGAATAAACAAATTCCAGACATAGCCCATAAGCCCCCTCACGCACTTAAATATGTCCAATTTATTATTAAATCTCACCAGGTAATACATGGTGCTACCCTAGAAGTAAATGACTGCATACTTTAAGACCCATAATGCCTAAGAAATACTTTTATTCCCATTTCTCAAAAGTTTATAATTTTTGCTGTTCTGTATAAGTTTCCTTAAATGTACTAAATGCGCAGTTTCTGAACTATATTTTGCTTTGAACATTGCTTTATGACAATTAGTACTTTTTCGTAATTAGTTTTTTGTATGGAAGTAAAAATACTACTTTTTTACATTTTGCAAATTTTATGACAAATAATTTCACTTTCAGTGCTACTTTAAGGTGAAACGCATCTAATATTCTCTGAAAACTTTTTAACGTTATTAAACTAGTGTGAAGTCTTTCTAAAAAATGAAAAAAAAGCAATCTAAGGCAGTGTGTGCGTTTAAAGAAAAATAGAAAATTTAGAAATGTAGCAAAAGGTGCTATATAATGGTCACCACAGTCATTTAGGGGTGATCATCAGATTTTATTCTTCATTTTAGGTCTATATGTTATAATACAATTATATTTATACTTAATTGTATAACCGTGTTCTTTCAAGTATTTATATAAATCTGAGTGCATATAATATGACATAGACTTATCATTTAAATAAAACTGTATATAAAGTTTGTTAAAAGTATTCTTGTACCTTTTCATTTTTGCCTTTTGAAATTGGATGATAATGTTCCCATTCTAAACATGATAATCGAAATTGAGAAAGTGAAAGCATTTCGAGGGTTGTTTAAAAAAAATGTCATTTGCGTGTGTTTTTCTAAACTTAAAGTATTTTTATCATTTTAAATTTGTCTCGCCCTCAAAATACCCCCAATTACCTGAATACACCGTTTAAAGTGCTCAATTCAATTTTGAAAGCAGAGTTAATACTATAAATGGGATTACTCATTAGGTTCGTATAAACAGCAGACCCAAGGGCATTTCTCGACTTGTATCTCTTTCCAGACAGTCGGAATTTGAGTTTTGAAAACAAGAAAAAGTCTCAATTCTATCGGTCCGAAGTGGTTTATTGTACATAGCACACGATATACACGAGATAATGCACAAATGACATAATTGTTGGAACACTTCTCATATAAAATGTATACAACAATCATTTTTATTCATATGAAAATATATTCTTTATCAATAAAGCCTTCATTTCTAGAAATTGACCCGGTGAGGGGAATTCTTTGAAGCGGAATTTCAAGTTTTAAAGGATTATATGTTAATCAAATCCGAAAAAAATTCCTATATATCTCCACTCATATTTCTCAAAACATTTATATAAGCAACCCCGATAAAAAGGTTCCAGGAGGTTATAGAATATATCAAAATAGCCTTTCCTGATGAAAAGTTAACCTTATCAATTTATTGTTTTACTCAACCATGAAGGAAGCAGGTATTTTCATGAAAATATAGGGTGTAAAGTAGATCTGACGACATTCATTTACTTTGTCAACAAGTACTGTTTTGCAATATTGAATATTCAAACGGTTGTCGGTAATTAACGGATTTGAAGTAAACCATGCGGATTTTAATGTAACAGTAAATGTATAATTAAGCAGCATATTACTTTACTTATTAGTCGAGGTGTAAGGTGTCGGATTTTCAGTTAGTTTCAAAATAAAAAAATGTACATTAGAATCAAATACTTTAAATGTTTTCTTTTTTGATTCTTTATTATGTTTTGAAATACTTTACCACTTTGTTTTAAATGCTTGCGAGTCACTCATTGATCGACTTTACATAATTATTGAAATTTATAAAATTAAAAAATCTAATTATCAAAAATGATGAAATTGAATAGCAAATTCTAGAAATTAATCACATAATTTATCAACGCGTGATTCATATAATTAACAGAAATAGAAATTCCATTTAGAAAGGTAAAAGGATTAAACTGAGTGATAATTACAACAGATAACAGGACATTTTGAGTTTTGAAATAGCAAAGCAGGTAAAGATCAGGAATCTGGTCAAGACAGTAGGGACAATGGTAACAACACTAAATCAAAATCAGTATCAATTACAAGTGCAATCAATCAACTGCAAACAAAATAAAAACATGGTAAAAGCTGAAGTAAATGAAAAAAAAACAAAAAAAAAAAAAAACAAGAGAGCTAAAGGAAAAAATCACCTTGCTAGAACTTGATCAAAGCTTAAGGGAGAGACTAATGAAAAGAAAATACACAACCAGATGAGTGGATGAAATTGAAGACAGGTTAGAAAAAAGTGAAACGGAAGTGAAAGATGTAGCCAAAAGATAAAATTATAATGATTAATACTCAAGAACAAATAACACAAAAATACTAAATATCCCAGAAACAAAACAGAATCATTGGACTCATTGACACATCATGTCATAAACATACTGCAACGAAAGGAAGTGAATCTTGAAAGAAGGGAAATAGCTGCAATTAATAGAATTTCAACATTTAAGAAGCATGATGGCAGACCTGTCTTAAATCAAACAACAAACAATGATTTTAAGTCAAGAGTAATGCGAAAAATGAAAATAATGAAGGAAGCTGGGTACAAACTTGTCGACGACAAACAACATTGAATTCTGGATAAGTAAATCGTCTACTACTTCATCCAAATCTAGTGAGTGCATGGGTTTTCAATGGTTTTGTGTACCGGCTTACAACAATAGAAGAAATAATAAAGTTTGACATTTTTGACAGTAAAGATCATGTGATTAAGGTTTACAGAGAGATGAAAAACTGGGCAGACAACACCTTGGAAAGAATATACTATAGACAGGCATGTAATGGGTCATAAAAATTATCTACAGTATACTGGACTGCAAATTAAAAACTGTTAAATTATAAGAAGACTCAAAAGTAACACTTACTAGACTGTTTCGCTAAAAAGCCTGGTTATTATTTAAAGAGACAATCTTTGTGAGAGTAAATAAGATTAGTTGTCATATAGAGTCATAGAGATCAAATGCTTTAGCCTTAAATATTTCTACGATTCTTCCCAACTGTTCTGATCCATAATATATATGTTGATGTATACGGCTATGTATAATATATCAATAATATATATAATGTTTTAAGTATACTATTGTTTGCATTGTTCAAAGTACATGTGCCAACTTTTTTGTTTATAATACAAAGCTATTTGTAAATACTTGTATATAATAATGTTGCATATAATATGTTTGAATATGTATAGATTAAGGCATACAGTTACTTCTCTTGAATAATTTCAATGGCCATACATCAATTTCAATTGCTTCCCTTACACAAATTATTATTAGATAATTATTTTTTCTTGCCGTTTACATTTGATACACATGTCCAATAGTGTGTTTTTGTTGTTTTTTTGTTTTGTTGCTTTATTGTTTTGTTTGTTTGTTTTTTTTGTTTGTTTTTTTTTGTTTTTTTTTTTGTTTTTTTTTGTTTTTTTGGTTTTAAAATGCCTTGATCTGATTACTCAATAATCACATCCTTTGATGGATATGGGTTGAGGGACTTCTCAAGACGATTACCTTATCAATTTACTGACTGGGAGGGTAACTAGTATTACCCTGGTACCCTGGGGCACCCTGCTTTGCAGAGAGGAATAATGCTTGCATTTAACGTTGTCATTGAGGTGCTTTGGTTGATTCCAGGGCCCCATTCGCAGCTCGGTGGTTTTTTAGTTTAGATATAGTTTGTTTTTATTTTTGTACAAAATATTAAATCATGTATTTCTGTAAACGATATTTCATCTCCATTTTTTAAAAGTAACTGTGGGGTACGCCAAGGGGAAAATTTGTCACCAGCGTTATTCTCTATTTATCTTAACGACCTAGAATCGCATCTTGGTTTAACCAATGATGGCATTATAATTGAACGACAAAATGTTCAAGCTGACCTTTACCTTAAACTATTTGTGTTACTATATGCGGATGATACTATAATTGTAAGTGATAGTCCTGAATCATTACAAAAATTATTGAACGACTTTTACGAATATTGCTCTAAATGGAAACTTACAATAAATAAAAGTAAAACTAAAATAATAATATTTGGATCGAATAAACCCGGCAATTTGCGCTTCCTTCTTAACAACAAACCAATTGAAATAATAAAGGAATATAAATACTTAGGAGTAGTTTTCTCATCTTCTGGAAGTTTTCTTAATGCTAGAAAATATTGAGTAAATCAAGCAAATAAAGAAATGCATATACTTTATTCAAAAATATTTAATCTTGATATCCCAATTGATTTACAGTTGAAATTATTTGACCAAACTATTGTTCCTATACTTACTTTTAACTGCGAAGTTTGGGGATTTGAAAATCTAGATTTAATTGAAACGGTACAAAATAACTTCCTAAGAACTATTACTAAAAGCAAAAAAAGTACACCATTATATATGCTATACGGAGAGCTTGGTCGCTATCCAATGGACATAGTCATAAAATCGAGGATGGTAAATTATTGGTGTAAATTAGTTATGGGTAACAGAAATAAAATTTCTAAAGTATGTTATGATATAATGCTAAATTCTGACACAAGTTTTAAATGGTCAGAGTGTATAAAACAAATTTTAAATAATACAGGTAACACATACATATGGGAAAACCAAATGAATATCAATCTTAAAAATTTCAGTATGACAATAAAACGTACATTAATTGACCAATTCTTGCAAAACTGGAATAGTTCACTTACAGGTTCTTCTAAAGGTCTGACATACCAATCATTCAAATCCGATAATAATTTCGAACAGTACCTCATTGCATTGCCTAATTATCTTAGAATGACCTTTTTTCACTTAAGAACAGGTAACCACAGGCTCCCTATAGAAACAGGCAGGTGGAGGCAGTCTTTTGTCCCACATGCTGAACGAAAGTGCCAACACTGTCAACTAAACGATTTGGGAGACGAGTTTCATTATATTCTCAAATGTCCTTTTTTCCTAGCCTCTAGGAAACGTTATATAAAACCGTACTTTTTTAATAGGCCCAATATACTTAAATTTTCACAACTTATGTCTTCTAAGTCTACCAAGGAACTTAAAAATATCGCCCTTTTCTCAAGAGAAATAATGACTACATTTAAAAGATAGTCCAAATAAACATAATACTAGTGGTCCAATAAGTTAACCTTTCCCTTTCGTTTCGAGAAAGGTAGGCTGTAAATTGGAGAAAATTCTCCGCATAATAGTTTCAAGTAAAATATTTTCCTCTACTTCTACTAAACACGTGCGCAACAATAATTATATATTTGATAATAAATAGTATAACATCCTAAGCTCGAAATTCAAATTGCATTAATAAACATACCAGTTTGTTTAATAATCCTTTTTTTGCAATATCCTTTTTTGTTTTGTTTTCTTCCCGATGCACTTAACCTTGTTAAAAAAAAAAAAAATAATCTGTCAATAACAATGAAATGCCACGAAAATTCATGGAAACCGTGCCTAACTATAGTAAATAAAAATTCCCACGGTATCTGTTTACATTTACTATAGGTTTGACTGCATTTTTGATGACCATCATTTGCTGTATTTGTTGTATTTTTATTTGTCACTATTGTTTGTTTGTTGGTTTTTTTTTGTTGTTTTTTTTGTTTTGTTGTTATTTTTTTCACATTTGACAAAGAACATGAACATTGTTGTTAAATGTATTTATTATTCTGTCCCCGCAACACTATGCTCATTTACCTTAAATTGATAACTAGCTAACTAATATATGATCTAACCCACATATTGTCAATATTTAAGATAAATCGTCATGTTGTTACCATGTTTGTAACCTGATTTACCTATAAAGAGTATTGTATTGTATTGTATTGTATTGTATAATGTTTATAATGTATATATTAAATAACATTAAGAAAGTTGTGTTTATAGTTATACATTGAATGTAATCAATTATCAATCAATTACTTTCTTAAAGTAATTGTAATTCAATTGATTACAGAGGCAAGTCTGAGTAATCAATTGTAATCAATAACAATAAAATCTGAAAGTAATTGTAATTAAATCAATTACTGATCAATGTAATCATCCCCAGGTCTGGTGACAATCCCACTTAAGATAACATTTGATCTTTATTTTATAAAAATAAATCTTTTATTAGTAAAACAATGCAACTGCAGAAGGAAAATTGCTCCCTTTAGATACTTGATATATTTCTACTATTCATATCATAACTAGTAAATTCTATTTGAACTTAATTATACTTTGATATATCTTTTGATTTCTTTTTCTTCATCTTGATCAATGCCATATACGCTCTAAAGTTTTGTTCAAGTTTATATAGGGAGTGGCTTTTACTTTTTCCTAGTGGCACAACATTTCTGTTGTTCTTGTTTCTCCTAGCCTGACCTAACTTTTATTTCAATATATACATGTTTGAGTTTATAAATATGTTGATCGATAATAGGCTTCAAGCATTTAAAAACGCTCGACGGTTTGAAGTATACGTTATGGGGTGATCATGTAAACATTTGTGATAAGTATTTATCATGTTATAATAACATAAAATAATAATTACTCAAGCTCCTGTTGCATTTTGACCAAACTCCGTCAAATAATAAATAACCTATAGCTTGACAATCACCTCTATATCAAGCCTTGTCGTATTATCTACGAGACAAACAGAAGGTGTATAACATACTGAGTACAAGTCCATATTTAATCCATTTATATAATTATGGATGATTTTTTTGTAATACAGATCATTAAATGAAATGTTTATTCGGTCGGAAAAGGGTATAAAAGCAGAAACAAATGCATATAATATGTAAATGTCTGAGATCAATTTTATAGAACAACACTGATCAGTTTAAAAAGACGAAATAAAGTAAATCAATGAGTAAGAATATACACATAAAATAGATAACCTTGTTAGGGTGCTGTGTAATCCATTTACAATGTTTTATAAAAAAAACAACAGTGGTTTCGACATAGAACTGCATTCATCGCTCAAATGGTTTCGTTTATATTCCATTTTACATGTTTATACGACATCACAGTATCACAATTACAATATAATTTAAAATCCTGATATAAAACATGTCTTGTTGATCGGTTTTGAATTTTAAATGGTTTGAAATGTAAGTTTTATCAGTGTGATGGTCGTTTTTCCGCATGAAAGAGCCGCTTTGCAGCTTGCCAATAGAAATTCAACATCGAAAAACCTGTAAGCATTTCTATTGGTTATCATTTATTTATATACATAACGTAAGAAAGAATTGGAAAACCACTTTAAAGACAACTATCTACCCGTATTTTTGTATATTCCAACGGGTTGTGAAAAGCGTTATTCTATGTCAGATAGTTAAAACTATGTCAGAAAGTTAAAACGAATCTTTCTAAGGAGAAACTTA
Source organism: Ruditapes philippinarum (assembly GCF_026571515.1). Classification (NCBI taxonomy): domain Eukaryota; kingdom Metazoa; phylum Mollusca; class Bivalvia; order Venerida; family Veneridae; genus Ruditapes; species Ruditapes philippinarum. The sequence continues at coordinate 24,453 of NW_026857281.1, forward strand.
ACATCAATAAACAGTTTTACTTTTTTAATATGTTATTAGTTAATGGCGTTGTAAAACATGTTTTTTAATAAGTCTATTATAACAAAATTGTATATCGTCATGATTTTGTTTTAAATTTCATATTATGATATGGGCATGTTAAGATAATGTCACAAGGAAATGACAAAATCTCATTTGTTTCTATATAGGATTGAATGTTTTTAATGCAGTAGTATTGCATTTTTTTAAGTCCTTAAATTAAAAGTTTTATATTGTGTGCATTATGTCTTTTTACATACGTAAACAATTAAGAAATAAACGATTTTTTTTTCTTTCAAAATTTTATACTGGATTACAATAGAGTTACATATATCTTTTTTACATACATACTCAATATATAAGGCACATGTCGTGTAGCTAGTTAGTAATTTCAACGTATGTTGTTCATCTTTCAATAATGTTGTGTGATATGTGTATTTGTTTTAATTTAATGTTAAATAGTTAACAAATATGTGATTCATTAGCATATTAATGTTACAAAGATTTAATGACGTAGTGTTTTGTTTATCGTGTTAAATGCATTTTTCTATAAATCTTCTAACTGCTGAAATTCGACATCAAAAACCTGTAAATAATTGTATTGTAAATAATTTATTTATATACATTACGTAGGAAAGAATTTGGGAAACCATTTTGAAGACGACTCTCTACTCGTATTTCTTATTTGTATGTTCTAAATTTCGCCTTGTTAAAAGCCCTTTTTTCTATTTTATGTGGTTAAAACGAATCTTTTTAAGGAGAAACTTAACGTTTTAAAAATTAATAATCTTTTAACTTTGCGTTAGAAAAATATAATTAAAAATAGTTAGATATAAAATAATGTATATCCTTGTGATTTTTTTTATTTCGTATTATTACATTTACATTTTAAGATATAATGTCTACAAGGAAATGACAACTATCATTTTTTCTAAATAGGTTTGAATGTTTTCAATGCAATGATATTGCATATATTTCCAAATCCTAAAATTTAACATTTAATATTAAGAACATTATGTTTTTTCACAAACATTAACCGTACAAGCGACTTATTTTTAATTATGTATTTTTTATTATTATTATCCTTGATTGCAATATAGTTACGTACATATTATATCTTTTTCATAAACATGCTCGATATATAAGACGCATCCCTTGATGTAAGTTATGATTCAAAATTGAGTTGTTCGTCTTTTAATAATAAGTATTCTGTGATAATTTATTTCGTTTTAATTTAATGACAAATGATTCACCAATCTGTGATTTATAAGCATGTTGGTGATACAAAGATTTAATGATGTAGTGTTTTATTTATCTTGATAAATGCACTTTCCTATAGATTTAGAATTGGTTCTGATTGGAACAAATGTCTGCAACTTAACTAGATGAAAATATATTACAATCAGAAGATAGTATAGTATAAAAACATAATCTTAATCCATAACATCTGATGGTCTTAAACGTTAAACGTGTTATTTAGATTAGTAGCAGAAAACTGACAGGCAATTGTCAAAGATATAAACGATTGAAATATTTTCCGTTTAAGTTACTATGTTATCACATATCTGGTTTATTTGTCTTTAGCTTTAAACAGTTATAAAAAATAAATACCGTAGCTATTTTGTCCCTTTTGTACGTTTGTCGTCTTTGAAATCTGCCTTTTATTTTTTACCGAGTCACGAAACTCAAGATTAGATTTATATATAGTTATACGATAGAACAATACAAATGTAACAAGTCTATTGTTAATTAAACAAAGATTAAAATACTTTATTAATTGAATAGTGTTTAATAGGTTAAAGAATTCGAATCCGATTCGTTAAAATTGATTTGTAAATAACAACTAAATAATTGAGCTGCCTTGTACTGAATCAAATACCGCATACATTTCATTTCATAGGCAATAACAATGAGCTGTTTTGGATAAACACGCTAAAAAGATCTGACTTTTTACGGAAGACCTGTGGGGACATTTTAACTTCGTAAATTCCCGATTCTAACTTCGTTAATTCACAGTTTAATTTTAACTTCGTAAATTCATGTTTTCAACATACGGAATTCACGTATTCACGATCCAAGGTCATGAATTCACGATATAAGATTCTCAAATTCTCGCTTTGAACTTATTTTGCAGTTAAATGATTTTATAACTTGATATATAAAGATAAAATATAAGTTTGACACATTTTTATAACAGGCATTATTTAAAATTCAAAAAAATATTTTTATTCCAATCACCTGTATAAACCAATCACGTTCTTTCAGCAATAATTCTTTACAATTATAGAGAAATGACACCGTATATACTTTGTACATAATAAAACGAAAAACTTTGTCAAACACGACTTGTAAAGTTCGTTGTACGGCTAATGATACCCCCATTTTTTCATTTGTGAGAAGCATGTTTTATATCACATACTATAATGTAATTATAAGTTGTGCATTTAACGAGTTAAAAATGATGAAAAAAATGTTATATATGCTTAAACAGAAATATGCTATTAAACAAAACAAATATAGTCAATATTTATAAGGTTGTAATTTTTTTTTTAAAGAGAAACGTATTTGTTCACACATATCTTCGTTAGTGGTTATCACAAATAAGTTGAACATGAATATAGTTCTCCTTGCTATAAATACATGTATGTGTTTATCAAAAAAAACTCAAACAAAATTAAACGGATGTTTCTCAATATCTCTCTGAAGAAGTGTGTCAAATGACAAGGGAACGTTAGCGTTAATTTGAACAATCACAGTGGTAACCTTCTTGATTCGTGTATATGTATTTATTTGATTTAAGCTTACCTTTATTGTCATTATCAAATATAACATTTTGATATTGTTATTGCTACACTTATAAAATATTGCGTGATGTTCATATTCTGACTTTCGGTATCATTGATTCAATCACTTTTAAGTGTTGGAATATGATAACCACTCAATCCGGTGTTAGAGGGCGAAAGATATGTTGCACACTTTCATTATCCCTCATGTACAGAAAAATACATTAGAAATGTCAGGTACATTCAGGAATTAATATGATTATTCTGCCCTGAAAATACATCATAATTTACACATATAAACATCTGTTTACATTATTATGCAACTAAAAATCGATTTTAAAATGTTCAGCGTACAAAAAACTAAATCTTTTAAAATAACTTTCAATATTTCATAGAAGTTATCTAAAAGTTTTAAAATGCAACAACATTTAAATCAAAATGGACAAAAAAACATCTATGGGTACAAATTAATAAAATGTATTTCAAATTATTTTATAGAGTCTGTTATACACAAATGAGAACGTCAATATAGTTTATTATAAATATAAAGTGGCTTGCTTTTGATTGTAACAGAAAAAACATTCCATGTTCTTTAAATCATTTTACAATGCAGTCAAAGCAGGCTTTACAGGTCCATAGTAAAAATGTGAAGTAGTTTGCCTCTACAATACTACCAATAATCACCTGTCAACATGATCAGATAATTATCTTTAATACCTTTTGTTATTGAGTGTGATCTCTGAATGGCGTAATTCGTGTGTATTCATATTGTTAAGGAAGATTAAAGTGTAACATTATAGCCTTTATTGTTTTGGGTACCATTTGATAGTTTGTTTAAGTATTTTAAGGTGGATTTATGAAACAATCTATAAATTCCGATCGTTCGATAAAGAATTACACTAGATTTCTGTGTGTTAACGTTCCTTTCTTTAAACATTTCAGCTATCAATCTGTAATTTACAAGATAAACAGTCCTCAACACGGAAGGTTTCAATGACGTTTATTTAAAACAATTCAATCATTTGAATAACAACTTCATACCACAGTCATTTGTAGAGTAGCAGTGGCTTAAGTTAATAATAATTAAACCGTATAAACAATTACAATCACTATTACCGGTATGAATCATTATCGGTTATTTTCCTCTTGTTAATAACAGAAACGAATAAAGGAAGGCTTAGATGTTTATGTTAATTACTAAAACTATAAATAACATTCTTACAACCCTTTGAATAAAATAATACTTTATCTAATGCAGTGAAACCCCGCTTTGCGAACACCTCGATGTCGAGACAAGTCCGCTAATAAGGACGATCCATTTAAGGCCCGATTTTTTTTATTTTAATGATATCCAACCTCGATATAGAGACCACCACATTACTTCGTTACACGACAATGCCTTAAAATACGACCGAAGGCACTTTCTAATTTTGATTTAAATGTGCACATTTTTTGACATGTGATGTAAACAACCGTTGTCCTAGTATTATGACATGTAACGGCAAGGATGAAGAGCAGTTTGAATCAAACCTGGAAATAATCGATTATTGCTGATCATTTCTTAATTTCTCACTCACATTTAAAATAATGAGAGTTGGCTTGAAAGTCATCATTATTTCTTTTGTTCCGAAACATAAACATGATTCGATTAAGTTTTTGAAGTTGTATCGGCGATGAAAACTGTGAAAACTGTTGTTTCATGGTGATTTTCATACTTATTAAATTGAGTAAGTTGCGTAATTCTCGAGAATATAAAAATATGTTTGTGTTAATAGACATTAGTACACATATAATACAATTTGTATCTTCAAAGAAATTTGAGATTTCATAACGTCTTTTTGAATATCATTTTAAATAAGGAATAGGAAACGTAAAGAACTTTGTCTAAAAGGAAAGATTCAGTTAATTAATGAAAGTGTAGGCAAAGGCAATGGACAAATTGCAGAAAAATATGAAATTGAAAAAAAAACACAAGTAAAACAAATAACTTTGACATTAATAAATGTCTCTCTTAGTAAATTATGAAAATGAAGGATGTTTTTCAAACTTTTTAGATGACTGTAAACACTTATCTTTATTTCTTTTTCATTTCGTTAAGGCTCATTCCATTCTCAAGAGGAAAGCAAAATTGATTGAATGATACGAACAAAACATGGCCAGTGGCAGGAAATGAATTTTAAACAACCAGAAGCGGAATAATCAATTCACTATTTTGGGAAAGGTTCCAGTTTGGACGCGCTCAGGGTGTTGCGTCCTATTATTCAAGAGAAAGCTCATATATATGCCGCCAAACTTCGAATACCATTTGATTAATTTAAAGTGTCTAAGTGTAAGTTGTATCACCAAAAAAATGTCACTGAATTGAAGGAGAAATTACCAGATATTCTGCCTTAGTAAGATATGAGAGACATTTACAAGATGGATGAAACCGGTCTTTTCTAAAGAGCGGCGACTAAACAGTCACTGTTTACTCGTGGTGAAGAACGTAAAGGAAACGTTTAAAAGAAAGGTTGTCTGTAATGCCATGCGTAAATGTTGCAATAAATTTGAAAAGCTCTATGTGATGAGAAAATCAGCAAATTCAAGCTGCTTCCGAAACGTTAAGACAAGAATTTCGACAGGATGAACAGTGTGTTATTTAAGGAATGAATAAGTATGGTTGATCGTATAATGAGAAAGGCTGGTCAAAAGGTACTTGAAAAGTCTCCATCACTCCCAAATGACTTTAAACTTTCAAACATCAAGGTTGAATTTCTGCCAGCAAACACATCCTCAGAACTCCAACCTCTGGGTAAAACAATAATGCATAATTTTAAGCATTTCTACAGGAAGAAGTATGCAGGTCTACTGGAATCGGTTAGGACAAGATTGCTGTAGAATCCTTGTCTAAGAATGTATTTGTTGTTGATGTTATTCATTAGAAAACTGGTACAGTGAATGAAGTGATCTATAAGGCAGTAACAATTTCTCCCGTTATTCTGGCAATGATGATGAAATTTTGGAATCACAAAATTAGTGGAACTTATGAGAATAGTCGAGAAGAAAATGAACATTAACAATGCAAAAAAATGCTGTGGAATTTATGTACAATGACTCCGATGTGCACATTAATTATGATATCGAGGAGAACTGAGAATTAAACAATATGTAATCAGTTACAGACCAGGTTACAGGTGTGGTTAGTGTGTCTAATGATGATGATGATGATGATAATTGGGATACTGTTTACCTACTCCTGCTAAATCCCATCAGGATGTCCTCAAATGGCTAGAATATTTAATACTTTATTTTGTAAGAGAAATCATGAGTGATCTGTCCAAGGTTTTGGGCAGAACAGAAGATGAAATGGACTGTCTGTGAAACTGAGAACGTCAAGTAAGTAGTCAACTCTTGATGTTTATGTGGATGAAAGTCTGAAAAGCATTTGTGTTCCATTGGAACAGCATGGAAACTGACTTTTAAATGTGAGAGGTTGACATGACACTAGTTATTGGGTCTGAATCATTAACATATTTGATTGTAGAAAATTTAATAAATGCATATTTGTTAAGAAATGACTGTTTGGTTATGTGCTGATACACAACATCTGTTTTAGAAATGATAGAAAAATAAAGTTTCTGTAATAATGTTCAATAGAAAAAAATAATGGTGTTTGTATTACGTCTTCTCATTTGAAAAGTCCTGGAATAAACATGCGCAATGTATAGATAAGCCTGTACACGTAATACCTGTTTATCTGTCCAACCTGACTCATCAAAGAGACCAATCCCTCAGTGGTCTCATTGTGAGGTTTTATTGTATACATTTCTTTAATAATAAAAAAATGTTATCTTTTAGTTAAATAAATAAATGTTATTAGTTTTTTTTCTTAGAAACTCCCTAAACCCCGAAGTACTGAAGTTGATTTAGGAAGCCTAACATACCTTTAAACAATTACTTTGAAGATCCGGGTAAACAAAAAGAAACAGCGCTCTCTATCCATTTATTTGGTGGTAAAACTTATCGGTTGAACTTTTAAAATCGTGTTCGTTCTGCAGATTTATATCTTACATATATCGAAAAATATCGTTCATTAAATCGTTAACAGTTAACGTATAAAAATATCAAGGCATACCGTGCCATTTACTAAATTAGATTAATAAGCGCACAAGACTATGTAAATAAAATCAATGCGCAGAAATGCCATAGATAAAGGGAAATAACTTTCTTGAATACCGATAAATAAAAAGCTTACAATACTTCTTTTACACAGAAATATGTCTTGAAATGAATAAAGGGGGATAAATTCCTGAATGCAAGCAAATAATAGCGTAAAATTTATCTTTCCTTGTTAAAAAATTGTAACATTGAGCGATCCGCAAATTTTACAAACATAATCTCCTTTAAAGATATTTAAATTTTTCATGAGGTCTTATTATTTTAAAAGGTTGTTATTCAAGAAGGACATTCAACAGACATATCAAAGATATGCATCAATAAAATTTCTGCAACAAGTGTGACCAAAAACTTCATTAGACAAAGGAATCTCAGTCGGCACCAAACATCTTGTCAAGGCATCATTATCATAAAAAGCACAGTGAGCCCACAGAAGAGATAAAGGGAGCATATCAAAGCCGCACAACCCGCCAAACGTCAATGTTGTACCTGTCCGGTCCAGTTTCAAGATTATCACGTTCAAGCCCTTTACCAAGTAGGAGCTGGCTGCATCATTAACCTTCAAAACCCTGGGTCAGTTACGATTGGACCGTCGATGAAGGGCACCTGGACTGCTACAGGGCAGACAGAGATAACAACATTATTTGGACAAGCTTAAAGGATATGTAAATATCTGCCCATTGCCACAACAAGAGAGCTATAATGGCAGGATCCATTATTTAAAACTAAAACACAGGGGTTACAACTTTTGACAACGAATGCTTCCTAGCTTGTTGTCCTGATTTTCCCTTAGGTTACAGGGTTGGTCTTCTACTGCTGGAAGCAATGAAACCTCGTTATTTCTTAGTTGAGCAATTACTTGGATGATGCAGTATTTTTAAGATAGTTTAAATCCTTCAAAGATTACATATTCTAGTACATTTAAATATACATCTTCAGTTGGATCTATAAGCGCATTGGGTATTTCCTGGACTGAATGAGTAAATTGCCTTTACTAACCATTTTATGAATTATTTTCTCTAGAGTATTATGGGTTTTTTTCCAATTTGATGATATCTAAGTTTTCGTCGGACCTAAAGTCAATTTCACCAATTTTGGAAGAAAGCGTATCTTCTCAGAGGTTGATATACAGTATAATATCTGAACTGAACATAATGATAGTACCAAGAAACATTTTTTTATAACTGAACATAACGACCTTAACACTGAACATCACATAAACGTAACTGAAGAAGATATAACCAGCACACAAGATAATGATAGTCTAAAGGTTCTATTTTACGACTGAACAGAATAAATAAAACACCCACGAGCATGTCATTGCAGCTGAAAATAATGAAAGTATCACCCAATAATACACTGCATCACCTAACCAAAATGATAGCACCACTCAATTGTTTATTTTAATGATTGAACATAATGAGAATAGCACCAAACGGCATATTATAATAACAGAACTCTATCACCCTTCAACATATCTTTTTATCTCTACACAGTTGTGTTACCACATGCCTGTTTGTTTTTAGAACTGAACATAACGACAAAACCGACAATACATTGACTTGGCTGAATTAAATGTGATCAGCACACAACATAACACTTCAATAACTGAGCACATTGAGATTTTTACCTAACATACAGGGATTTCACCCAGCATATTGTATCTCGGACTCTACAGAATGGCATTTAACCAGGTATTTCAGTCAATCTACGACATAGTCCATAAAAATACAAGTAAAATGGTTTCCTGCGGTGAACATTTTAATGATATATATAAAGATATTTCTTTTAACTATTTTCAACATTATTTGGCGGGTGGGGTAAATAAACGTTTGTATCAGGGATAAAGTTGAATAAAGAAAATGATTAAATAGGCCTTCATTTTATGAATAATTCCGAGCAAAAAATAAATAAAGTAAACACACAAGTTTACGCAGAAAATACCTCTATTTATTATGGCTGATGCCACTACGAATATTTTAATTTTGTAGATTTTCAGTATAAACAATTTATTGTTTGTAAAATTTGAGATAGATATGAAAGAAACATTGATAATTTTCAAACACATCATTCAAGTTTTTTCCAACTTTAACGGTAAAATAATTATAGAAACCGATAAACACTTTCAGAACTAGCAGATGACTGGCTATTCATATCAGTAGAATTTCGAGTGCGTATCTGACTGTATAAATCGTATGTAAAATGGTCTACCATATGGTAGGTTTAACAGTTAATTAAAATACCTTGAAGTCCAAAGATGTGTTGAATTTTATACAGTGACGAAGCTAAGATCCAAAACTTTCTATTGGTGTAATACATTTTAAAATCGGACATTTAATCACAACAAACTAGCGGTTTAAAAACAGCTTATTTTGTATTGTTCTAGCATAAGCGATATCGATTTTACTCGAAGATAAGGGAAGCAACTCGCATTTGTTCACTCGATATACCTCGGTTATTTACGTAGATTATATTGAAAGTGTTTACAGGTACGGCAAACGGTATTTAGCTAGGTTTTCGAAAAGGTCAATTAACCAATCATGTACGGTTTACAGATCACATGCTCCTCCATGTACCGAAAACAGGTCACGTGCTCCTCCATGCCTCAAAAGTTAAACGCGTACCAATACCCTGCGGTCTCCGCAGGGAATAATCAATAAAGGGTGTTATATATTGATCTATACATTCAAACTATTAATATTTCGTAATCGTAGTGTATTTAAGATAGTGTTAAATGAAATAAAATAAAATCCAAATGTTTAATCACATGACTAGCTGTTGTCTTTATGAGGGGAACAACAATGACATAAAAATAGAAAAGGAACAAAAATAGAAATAAGCTGTAATAGTTGCGATCACAATTTGGCCGTAAAAAGGTACATATATGCACATGTTTAATGTGGGTTTGTCGTTGGGATATAAATAAAGTGAAGACAATTTATCAATCAATCCGATGTATTACTTTCTAATGTTATAAAGAGAAAGTATGCATTCATATATGAGAATATTAATCAAATTATTTGAAGAAAAGTTTTATATTCTCAATGAAGATGTGAGCGTATTTGTATTAAATTGACAATGCTCACACTTTGTAGTGAATAATTTGTAAAATTTATTACTGACTTTATTCAATCTGTCAACAATTTATCTAAAATCATCATTTTATCCTTGTCTTATGTTTTACATCATTTTTTTAGAATAAACAACACAAAAGTAGTTTGTACAAGACTTTTGGAGGGCACTATATTAAGCAGCTTGGTATGACCTATTTCGCTATCTTGTATATCATGTTGTATGGTTTTCGAAAAATAACGTCTTCCTTTGTTCGATACTTCAGTTTATGTAAAACAGGAGGGTTTACATAACATATGGCGGCAACTGACAGGTAAACTTTGTTGCAGATTTAAACATTTTATTTGTGCCTTATGTGTTTTGTTACGTGTTTTGTTTGAGTCAATAGCTCAATTCAATTAGGTTTTCGCATACAAGCTTTAAAACCGAAAGTACAGTCTTATTTCTACTTTCGATTTTCCCTTTTTAAATACTACGGTTATGGTTTCAGTTCATTTTAATGGTGTAAGTAAATAAGGATTATCGGTGAATTTCACATGTTATGAATTTATGTCGTCCGATAGAATTATTAATTCTAATTAGCAAGAGTGGACGGCAAATTATATTGGAGCAGAAAATTTGGGTATTTATTCGCTGTTTTATCTTTCAATTTCTATTTGTCTAATTTGTATTCGTATTCATTAATTTTCTTATCTATAATCATATATATTTAAATTGATTTAAACAAGTTTAATTGCTACCTTTTAATTGCCAGTTAAACATTTGTATTTTGATTACTGCAGAATGTAAGGATCCATTGTTTCGACTTCTTGTTTAAACTACGTGATTAAATATTATGTTGCATACTTCTTCCTTTTCAATTTGAATAATTTAGTTTTAACTTATGATCTTGAACGTCCTTCCTTTCAAAAGTACAAAGTGGGTTACATAACAATGAAATAAAATCTATACGAATACACCTAGACAAATACGAACTGCTATAACACGAATACGAAATTACAATGAAATTTAAATTTTATACATCTGGCCGGGAACCAATATTTCCGTACAAGTCCGTAATTTCTGACGGTGTTACCATTGAAATATTTTCTTAAAAAATCCACGAAATCCAGGGTAGCACCCCACAGTTAATTTCGAGTTTCTGCCGTCAATGTCCTACAAGCAATACATGTACGTCTAATAATTTTGATACCAAACTACACAATCTGGAAAAAGAAAACACATTTTGTTGAGAGCATATATGACATAAGATTGCAAATCTACATAGAAATCATCCCATCTGCAATAGGCAGGCAGTCAAAAAAGTTGCAATTCATTCCGTTGAAGCCCAAAATCTACAGTGGCCCGAGACCCAAAACAACACATTTTCGTCCCTCTGGCAAAAAAGACCTGCAAATATACAGGCTAACGGAACACCGTCCCTTTACATGCAAAATATCACAAAGAAACTGTGCCTCAACCTTGTATATTTTTTACTACTGCTTAATAGTTTGTACCCCCTGTAAAATGACTTGTTTTAACCGTGCCTGCTGTTTAAAAGCCAAAAGTTTACAAAAAAAATAGCGGCCTTAGCATCTATAATCAAACAGCATGTGATTTCTGGTCATGTTTTTGAATTTGCAAGTGATCATATTAGATGTCACAAAAACAAATTTCATGCTAAAAATGCCACTTTTTAAAGACAACCAGTCATTTACCTTTTCCCTTATATAGACGTATTTTGACGCGCTTTTTGCCCCCCCCCCCCCCCCCTTTTTTGAGACCTCAAACAGTGAAAAAATGCCATATTTAGGCCCCAATACAGTTTTTCATTTGAGAAATGTTGTATTAAAAAAGTCACCACTTTTCGACGCGCCCCCTAACTAAAATAGTACATCAGGGGGTTGCCAGAAGGGGAATGTGCCCCCTTCTGTTTGGGGGGGTTTGAAGGTGGCGGTAGCCCCCCTCATCGCCAAGAACATTTTGGACATGTGACAGGCTAAACACGGCCTCATGTCCATGTCAGGATAACTAGTAACCGACGCTGAAAAGCCTTTTTACTCTATCTTAATTCATTGAGAAGTTGCAGCACTTTGAAATCAGTTTTGATGGGAAAAAAACAATGCAAAATAGTGATTTTCAGACGTTCCCCGTTGCCGTGGTAACAGAAAATTTACGATTCATGCTGTTACAGAGGTCATGGTCCAGTCAACATGTGTGCTAAGTTTCATCAGTATTGAAGCATTTTTTATAGTTTTATTGCAGTTTGAACTTGTAGCAGGAGGCTTTTCAATGAAAACTGTCATTTTTCACAATATGCTCATGGGGTAAAAGGTTAAATCCAGAATATTCACTATATCCAAGAAATCCTTGAGTTATCTCCCGTCACTAAGATTTTGCGCTAGAATTTTACAGCTAGGACACAGAAAGCAAATATTAAACACGTAGTTTCTAGTTTTTATTTGTTCTGCTGTTCTTCTTATTGAAATAAGTCAGTTTTATTTCGCATGTTAATAATTTTCATTAAAGTTTTAGAATTATGGATAAAATCTCTCTAATAACAATTTCTTATAGCCTCTACATACAAATTTAATTTTTCAGTGTTTGAATTCGCCGAATTGAGAATAAGAAGTTTGCACAAAATTCACAATTGGTAAGAAAACAAGTTCGCAGAAAACACACTTTTCTTTTAAAATAAGGTAGAAATAGCACATGTTTTAAAAACAAAAAATAATTATTGGTATCTAATATTAAATTTAAACCGAATTAAGATGAAGTACTGGCATTGGCTTTGATATTACAACTCACTATAAACATAGTAAGAAAGAATAAATAAAATATTTAAGTAAAGAACTTTGAAATTTACTCACAGATGAATCAAATTTGTAGGAATATGATTTAAACTTATGCAAATGAAAACAACAAGTAGTCAAATGAATAAATACCCCAATTCTGCTCCATAAAATTACGCTACATTTTTACGATACATACCGCGACATTACGTTTATCAATTTATGTAGAATAAATATATACATGTATATAGAAGGGAGGCGACCGAGAGTTCAGAATATAGAATTTTACATGAGCTACCACGTATGTGTATGTAGGTACAGGGTTCACAGTATATAAACCAGTCTATTTCCTGTAATCGCAAGAAAGAAACAAGTCCGACTATATAGGCTCACAAGAAGGGTACAGTGATCGACATCACTCGTACTTATTTTCTTCACGTTACAAGGTTTGTATGTTATTTTGATTTTTTAAATGCCCATTTCTTAAGGCAATGTTTTTGACACACACGGTTATAGGTTTCAACTTCTTAGTTTCTGATTCGAGGAAGTTACTGAAGATATAATCTGGTAGTGTGCATTTTTTAAGATTTGACAAGCGATTTCTATCACCGAACAAGACATAATATGTATCTGTTAATATTGAATAAATGTTTTAATTTTCATGTTCCAAACAAAAGTTAAGTACACAAACATAACTTTGTTGTTTAAGTGCCTTTGTATTTCATAATTGTATTTCAAGTATTTCTGGTTGCAAAGTAATTCTATAAGTTTTTAGTCAAATATAAAACTGCAAAAAGATTCAAAGAATATCATTTTAGTCCAAGATTTTTTATTGATAATTTTATACAATTGTGTTAATTCACTTGCTATAAAAATGTATTAAGATGGCTTTGACATTTTAGGGGTTTCTTGTACAATCTTGTCAATTGTACAATCACTCCATGTCCTCTTCTGTGTTTTTTGTATTTGCTTCGCGGTAGGCCAGTGTGACTGAATTTTGTCGGGGCTTCATTTTCTGAATGCAGCTTTGCATTGTTTATATTTGTTGTTTTATAGCTCATGTTTTACATCATAATGCACGTGCGTATTGCTTTCATGAATAAGCATTATGTTATATAACGGGAAGTGATCAAAATAGACTAGTAACTAATGATCGCTAGAGTCATTGGTTCAAACCCCGTCAGGGACAAGTCGTTGTTTTTCTTTCAGCTAGAAACTTTACACTCATTGCTCAGTACTGGTTTGTTCCAGGAACTAATTCGAAAGTGTGTCTATAAGCTTACAGCTTCCTACACAATCGAACTTAATTAAATTTTGTATAAACCAAACAAGAAAATAAAGATTTCATCAAGAACAATGCAACGCGTGGATATTGTCGCGTTACAGCTTCTGATGTCACTCGGCTAAAACAGTAAAATGTATCAAAATATGGGCAAGGGTGATCACTCGGAAGCATTAATAACAACAATATAACATGAAAATTGCAGTATCGGTTTGAATGAGTCTATACTTAAGGGGTAATGAAAAAGTGCCACATTTCTCACTCCCAATAACCCCGGCTTGATCAGTGCTAAATTTTCAAAATTTAAAGGATTGGAATAGATTATCTCGATGGGCAAGAAAAATATAACAAAACTGAAGTATAACAATATGGAATGTGTTCTTTTGCTTGTCAGCAGTTACTTATTTGTTTACATTCTGAGCTATGTCGCACTTGAAAATAGTGCATTTGATATTCACTCAAGTTGGCAATCAAAATGCACTGGAACAACATATATGTTTATGGATTGAAACTTTAATGGGAACAAGCAAATTAAAACATTTACACAGTAATGACAGAAATATATGAGTTTTTGTTCTCTTGTTCGGTGAACTTAAAAACTTAAAGATTGGTGAACTTAAAAACTTAAAGATGTGAATAAATGAGTAGAAAATCCGTCCAGAATGATCACCTGTCAAATCACAAAATATGAACATGACCTGTTTATCTCTTCAATAACTCAGAAGCTAGAAAGCTAAAACCTAAATACGAGTGTGTCATAAACATTGCCTTAAGAAATGAGCATATTAAAATATTGACAAAATGACATACAAACCCAATTACCTATGACTGTGTTGTAAATATTAATGATGCGGTAGGTATTTTGTCAAGTTTGCAACCACTTTTCTCGCTTGAACCAAGTGTGCAACCACGTCACGTTCTGCCTCTTGTAAAGGATGACATACATTTGTATTGGTCCTCCGTGCACCCTTGATTTTAATGCATATGAAAATTGGGGGAGGGGGCAGACGGGCGACGGGGTAAGAATTTTATTTTTCTACGAGTTATAAAAGAACGCAACCTTTTATTCTTAAAATAACCTCCCTGAATTTTAAGAAATATCCATATTGTTATTATATTGAAACACACAGTACCAACCAAAACTATTGCTTAAACCTGAGATGTAATTTTATATTTATTAACAATAAGTATTGCACAAAGACAATATGCTATCGATCAATATGGACCGGCAGAGTTTTCTTAAGAAAGAAAAGGTTCAATGCATTCATGTAAATTTCAAAGACAAAATTAATACACGTATTGATCAAGATCAAAGCATTAAAGATCCATTTATTATTCTTCTGTTACATGAGAAGGAAAAACTAAGTTTGTAAAAACTTACTGAGATATTAAGATTCATCTACAAATATTGAGAGGATATCCATGAACGCCGCCATCTTGTAATTATGATGTTTTATTGTAAGTTTAAAGGTGAATAAGGTGACATGAACATGAAGCAGACGTCAGAAAACAATTAACTTGCAATCATTGAACAAATGAAGAAAGGTTTAGTAACAATTTGCAAACATGTCATCATATCTAAGGTGTGTGGTAAATGGCATACTTATTTCTTCATTACTTGTAAGTACGTAGTGCTTCCCTATCCATTCGGACAAATCTTAATTTTGTTCATATAAAATCATTGCATTGTTTATTTCAAAGTTATCTTGTCCGGTGAGTTATGGCTCGTTTAAAGTCATAACAAACACAGCACTGTTGTTAGTGTTTTAAGAAATAACAAAGGAACGTTAGAACGCGACAAAACGGTTTTTCTTTGTGAGGGTCTTGAGTGCTTTTTCACACGAATCATTTAAATGTTACGACAATTTATCTCTCCAAGACGGCATCATTTATATATTTCTTACAATTTTTGGCCTAGAGGGACATTAGAAATAAATGAACATTCCATATCAGCAGCATCGATGCCTACGATTATTTTGAGCATTCCACTAAGCTTCTATCAATAAATATTTTTAAAGATAAAACCTTTTTGCTTCCGGTTTCTCGACTTTGACCCCTGTTTTTAACCATTCATGTATTAATAATTCAGCGTTGCCCTAGAAACTTTATAAGGCTTTCATTGAACGTCGCCTTTCCTTGTTGATCTCGTTTATTATATTTTATCTTGTATCTTCTTATATTCTTTCTATATTATCATCAAGTAATTCAGCAATGTCATACCGAATCTCCCTATATTGTCTGGTTCAAGAATTTATCTGGTTTCCAATCTAAAATTACTACATGTATTTGCCTGCTTCCCAGTTGTACATTAATATATTTGTATGGTTCCCTGGCGGATGTTTTACTGATAAAACAGTGAGTGGAAAGGTATTCACAAATGCAAAATCGTAGGTAATGCGATTTTTTCTGGTCGTATTGAGATATTATACAGGTAGTAGACACAGTCAAAGAAATTCTGAATCACTTGAAAACCCTTATGTCCAGAAAATGGCACATTCGCCTTTTTTACTACACGTGAATATATTTTTGTCGTTGCAGAAAATTTATCAAATCTGCAAAGGATACGACATCAAAAATAGCCATGTCGACTGATAAACAGAGAGAAGAAACAGAACTGCACAAGCTTCTGGCTGACTTAGAACAACAGTGGACAGACAACAAGACAGTGGATATAGCTAAAATCCTAACGAAGCAACTCTCTAGCTCGGATAATCCATTTGCTCTGGTTGTGTTTATATTAGACAATGCAAAGCAAACGCAAACTTTGAAAAACAAAACGTTATCATTATTTGCGCTGACAACCTTTGAACAATGGGTCAATGAACATAAAAATGGGATCGATTTTACTCAACTCCTAAGTAAAGATGTTCAATTGCAAATATTTACAATTTGCACAAGGCATCATACGAAACTATATGATTCTGCTATCAAGTGCTTCCAGCTCTCTCAAGTGAACAATGAGTTTTACCTTCAAATTATTCGACAGTTCCTAGAAGATCATAAATTCCAAGAAGCAGCCTGTTGGACAAATAAACTTGGACTGCAACATTACTTCGATATTACAGAAATCGTGCTACCACTGCTTGTAAATTGTGAAACGCTAGCTTTAGAAAATTATGTCCGTGGAATACCAGAGCTTCAAGAGAAACTTGTCCTGTATTTGGATCATCTTTGCGATAAAAAGACGGACCTTGTTTCACTTAAGCAATATATACTAATAGATGGCGTCACAAAGAAGGATAAATTTGGGATAGGGTATCTTAAGAAGCTAGCTATCAAACTTCTCAAGTTATACGATATACCGCAAGGTAAATATTCTTTTTATGTTGGTAGGATAAATCATTTTTATGATAAATTAAGATATAAAATTGCAGAAGATTCATTTGACGCTTTTAAGATAGATATTGGGGTTTTTTTTGACATGAGATTAACGTTGAGTGATTCAATGTATCATCTTAACGCTGTGACATTCATAGCAGTTATAGCCATAGCTTCTGTAAAATTATGAGTTTTACACTTAACGTAAAATTTGTAATATTTGTAATTGTAATATTTTTAATTCCCTAAAAAGACGTTTGACGGGAAGTTTGACCGTTTATCTAAGAATTTTTCGAATTGTCAATTTATTTGTTGAATTCTCTCATATATAGGAGAATCTAAATTTATCATTCATCTCTGTCGGTTGGTTGATGTTGGTTGATTTTCAATTTCATTTTGATCTCTGGTAGAAAATTATCCATTTCTTGTTCACCTATATTGTTAAGTGGGATAAACAATTTCTTCCTGGTCTCTTTTGTACTCTTGGTGGAAACTCAAATTCTTGTTGAACTAGGTGAATGGTTAAGGTGTATTTTCTCGTTGATCTCTTTTGTATGTTAGGAAATTATCAATTTCTTGTTGACCTCCGTCATACATTTTGGAATTATCAATTTATTATTGACCTCTGTCATGCGTCGAGGAATGAACAATTTATTATTAAGCTCTATTACATGTTTGGGGATTGTCAATTTCTTTTTTATCCGTGCCGTATGAATGGGAATAAATGTACCTTGTTGTTTAGTTGCACACTCAGCATAATTTAAAGAATTTTTGGGATGTTATTTGGTCCAGTGAGTATACCATTACTTGCTGTGCGGTTGTCTGGGTCTACTTTTACTTCACGACTGCATCATATTTATTACTATTTCTCTTCTTTTCAGAAAAATGTCCAAATATTGCTAATGCAATAGCTGACGGAGATATAAGATATGTAGTTATTTCTAGATTTGTCGAGGTAAGAAACCTTTTGTAATTTCTAGAAAATGTTACTGTTTGCCAGTGTGAAAATACACCATTTTAAAAGTTTGTTAAAGGTAAAACTCAGTGGACAGTTAGCATTTTGATTTCCGTAATAAAATTATTGTACAAAGCACTCTGTAATACAAGCGTGGGTAAATTTAGTCATACTATTAATATATAAGGTCTCGCTTTTTTGCAATAAGCAGAATGCGCTTGCCTTGCACGAAATGCTATTTCCGTTTCTTATTTCGTATTATAAAATGATCTATATCATTAAGAGGCTGTTTAAAAAAGAAGTAGAAATGTTGGTATTTTTATTATTTTTTCGTCGGGCACAGTTTTAGAAAGTTATATATGCTAGATAAAATGTACATTCCTTATCTATGCTAAAATAATAGAATATCCATTTTTTCTTATAAGGTGCCTTCTACATTTTTTAATTTGAGTAGTTGTTCAGATTTATTTCAGATACATTTCCATTCAAGCAACATAAATGCGGTACAAATCAGATAGCGACTTTTTAACTTTATGACTGATAAAAGAATATTTAAATTTGTTTTTCATGAACCCTAATAAGAACTTATTCCGAATACTTGAAATGTATCCAGCAATTATGTGAAAATACGAAAAAAGACTTGTATTGATTTAAATGCACAACTTTCGGGGTGATATAAAAAACCGAAATCCTTAAACATAGTACCTATTGCATGGTGTTATAGAAATATTGTAAGAATATTTTTAAAAATCAGAATGACATTGGCCATGACTGCAAAATGTAAAATAGTTTAAATGTTTTTAAATCAGAAGGACATTGGCGATGTACTGCGGGAAGAGACGGTGCGTATGATTGTAGGAACAAATGCCTATAGGAAGAAACAATTGATTCTTCAACTCGTTGTCAACAACAAAGCTGATGAAGCTCTTAAATGGGCAAACAAGTTCAACCTTCCCGATGCTGAGTTACCTTGGTCTGTTAGAAAAGCCAGATATAAACAAAAAGGGTATTTATCGTTAGAAAATAAGATGTAGCGGGCTCACTAGTTAATATGGAAATATTCACACTTAAAATTGTTGTCATATTGAGTAAAAACATTTAATCTGTGTATAGACAGTGAGCTCGCTAATGAGTATAATCTGGAAATTTATGTAGATTTAGATATACTTTTGACTCCTGAAATCTGTTGGCTTTTTCCCTTTCCATGCCTCCTTTTCTGTCTTTGCATGATGGCATTATTAATCACGACGTAAGCATTATATTTCGTGTGCATATAAAATACCGGTTAATCATATATGTTTACCACCAAAATATCGAATGGGTTGACACGAACATGAAATCAGCTTATAAGTTCAATAAATGTATAGTCTCCGAATTCCTCCCAAGGAGTGCACGTCGCACAGAGGGAATACGGCAGGCCAAGGTCAAGTCATCCTAAATATCAGGGATGTTTGGTTTATTTTTCGTGGCTATCTCGAGAGTGTCTGGTCGTGCAATATGGTCGTTGATATGAAACAAAGATGCATTTAAGTATTGTCGAACTTTATAAGCACCATTACTTATTATTTTAAATTCAGCAAAATACACACAATTAAAGGGGAAGTCTTCCGAATCGTAAGGTCAAAAAAAGAGAAAAGCTATATGTACATGTATATTAAACCGTGAAAATATTGTTTTTCTTTAGATACGGGATTTTTTTTAACATCTTGCAGTATATCATTACTACTCGTGGCTACCGCCACTCATTTATTTTTTTTTTCATATCACTGGATGGTTACACCGTAACAAAGTTCCATTATCTTTTATATACATATACATATATCTATTTTGATCAGGATTAATCAGAAAAGTCCAATGAAAGCTTCACAGTCTTCAACTTCCAGTTCCGGAGTTGGGGGAGCAGATACAGGGAGTTCTGATAGTGCCAACTATTACCATCTCAAACTTCACCCGGAGTGTTTAGTTATAGTCGACACGTTTGAAAAATATACAGATTGCATGAATTACATTACGCGTCCGGAAAGTACTGTTGGGATAGATTGTGAATGGAGACCGTCATTTTGTGGGCATGATGAGAGGTAATGTGTATATATCATCTGTTCAAAACAGGGTTGCTAAATCATGTTGCTTTGACAATCCATCAGAAATCTCTCGTCGTTGATAATGTTAATAGTTTAGCCTCCTTATCAGCAGTAAGCCACATTGAATTGAACAGAGCCCCCTTCTATGCATTACTCAATGTAAGGAATTAAATTCATCAAGCGAGCATTATCAGTTTCAGGCTAAACGAATCCTGCGAATCCGCAAAATTTTTCCTTTGAATTTTTTACACAAGCTTACTTAAATTGTACCTAATTAATGCTTCACAGTCATTTAAAATTCAAATTTAATTTTATTTAATGTCATTTAAAAGCTTTTTGTTCGGGTAAATTAATTTAAGTTGCCAAATATACCTTTGAACACATTGAAAGATTGATTTATTTAATAAAGTCATAATATTCGTACATATGGAAATTGGAGTACGAAGCCATTTGCTCTGGTATGTCACAGATGCATTTGAAAAAAAAAAGGTTTCAGGCCACTAATAAAATTAAGATTCTATTTTATTTTATAATGCACCTAAATTTTTTTTAATTCAGAAATATGTACAAAATATCAATTTTTCGTAAAATTTACAGGCGAAATAAAAAGAAGCTAAAAAATACGAAGGAATAAACTAACATAAATTAAAAGTAAATTTGGATAATTTATTAATGATATATTTTCTTTTTAAATTAAATAAATTAAAACTATATTCAAAAAGATCTGCTTAATACGAAACTTATACCAATAACATCATGTCTGATGTATGTGAAGCTTATTTTAAAGAGAATAACATTGTATTTTGTCGTGAATCATGTCAAATGTAAGTTAACAATACATAATCACATATCATAAAAAGTTAGCAAGGGCATGGACATTTCTGAATCAATTTTAACAATTTATGAATCAATTTAATGTATAATCTAAACAGAATTTCGCACATAAACCCCGAAAAATGATTTTAAATTTATTTGTGTCACTTTAAGAAATTTACTGTTTTTGTTTCGCTACTTCAATTTGCTACTTCAATTTCAAAATAAAACGATCATAACGTAATCATATACTTTTCTACATATAGTCTCTCTTTGAATTTGTAAGATATAATCATATTTTGTCAGTTTTAGATTTTCATTAAAGTCAACAAGAAATAACACAATCTTTGCAAAACGTTTCAAACGTCATTAATATGTGAATGCAAATATTTTTTTTTTTTACTTTTCTAAAATACTATAATACATTTTTACATTGAATAATAGATCTTCTATTCAATAAAACCATTAAAAATATCATAATTGTATATATACAAAAATTATATAATGTAAATCCATTGGTAACATTAGTGGCATAACAGTTTTGCGTATACATCGGTACCGTATTTTGTCTAAGGTTCTTATTGACCGGGTCACGTGAATCAGTGGGCGGAGCGATCCCTTCTCTGGCGTAATGTCAATTAACCAGAGCGCTTTATGACATTTACTTTAAATATTAAGAAACTTTAAATTCTTTCTGTATATTTCAGAGCAATCTTACCTATCGAGAGCATTTCATGATCAATAACAACTAAAATCATCTTCACCGTCCGGGAATCGAACGCGAACATTTGGTTTCTACGAATTTTTACAACAGCTTACATTATAAACTATGTAGCCTACAGTCTTCGCTTTCACTAGAGTACTTGAAGTATTCAACATTTTCACGCACTTTGTTTTGTAACTTCTTGATAAAAAGCATTTATGTGTTCTGTCGTTAAATGACATTTAGACGTGCTCAAATATTTCAGGGTTGCTTTGGTTCAATTAGCATTGAAAGAAAGAGTATTCTTGCTAGATATATTAGTTCTCCAGAAGCTATTCAGTGACGCAATATGGCAAAGCTTTGCCGAGTCACTGTTTTGTTCAAGCCATGTGCTCAAAATAGGTATGTCCAAGTGATGCTTTCTTGTATTTAGTGAATATGTATGTAAAACAAGCATAGTGTTTTCATCCTACAATAAATGGGTAAGATAATATATGTCGATTTTATTAATGCTGCACCTAAATTTATTTTAATTGAAAATAGTGTTACATACAATATCAATTTTTGACAGAAATTTACAGAGGGAAATAAAACAGAAGTATATAAAAATAACGTAAGGAAAAACTCAACATACAATTGAAAATTGTATCCAGATTTGAAGAGTAAAAGATTTATTATTTTTTAATATATTTTTGTCGTTTTTATCACATTGAAATAATTATTTTGAAAAATAAACGGAATTAGAGAATGGTCAAATGTTTGGCACACAGTTAATTATTGCTTCAGACTGAGATGAAAAATAAAATTTTCCTGGCAAACAAAGTGTTGATCACTGGCACGCCTATAATTGGTAAAACGGTTGGATAGTTGAAATCCAAAAGTTATTTTAAATAAGTATTTTGTTTTGTTTTTGGTCAATAAGGTTACGGAATAACAGGTGATTTGAAGATGATTATGAAAACATTACCTTGTATGAGGGACGTCATGGCGGGCGTGAAAAGAACAATAGATATAGAACCCCTAGCTAAGCAGGTAATTTTGTTCGTTTTTTTTCATACCCAGTTGTTTCTAGTTGCGTAAAATAATAATATTTCATTAACCGGGTATTCATTCCAGTTGTCACTAACATGTGAATTTTATTTTGTTTTCAACGAAAAAAAAATGAATTTCGCAATATACTTTCAATTTTACCAAATTAGTCATTTACATGGCGAGAGGAAACAAATGACATTAAGCATATAGTTGCCAACATAAATTGTCCAATTGAAACACTTGCCTTACTGAAGTCGGAAGGTAAATTTCCTTTTTGACAGATTAAATCAAGGTCTTTACAACCGAGTCATCCATCTGTCTTAGTGCAGTGTTATCTGTTTTTAGCTCATGCGTCATCTCAAACACTAGGTCACAGGGCCCAAAATGTTTTTAACACTCTAGAGCCCACTGTTCAGGCCAAATATCCGGGAAATTTGTCAGTACAGTTCCAGGTTCCAATATGTCTCACCTCGGGAAGAAAAAGGTTTCAAATTGGATAATTCTCAGAAGATGTGTACTGATGATTTCTCCAACTAGGTTAAACAGCCCAAATATTGTTTACATTTGCACTATTTCAGATTTCGATATCAATTTAGCATTAAGGCATTAAATCTGTTTTCCATTCATACCTAACAATATGAATTGTTCCTTGTCATAAAAAGCTTCTGAATCAATTATCTGTTGACCGGTAAAAGGACCATTTTGGACCTCTTGGTTATATGCTTCCAACCACAAACTATTTTACAGGGCAAATGTCTAATGTCATCTTTCTCATCAGATTGTGTTAAAAGAAGGAAAGACTCAGCCACATGCCGGTTCATCGATTGATTCAAAGCAAGACTGTACATTGATGGATTCAGAACAAGTTCATTCATCCATGGATTCAGAACAAGCCTGTCAATCGAATGAATCAGAGCAAAATTTTAGTGCTATTGATAGCAAAAAAGAAAATGAAACAAAACAACTAGCTCACGTTGGTAAAAAGAAAGGCAAATCATCCAGTAAGTAGTTTCCATCCAGTTAAAATGTATATGACTTGTATATGTGTTAAGTTAATATCAAATGTTGAAATGTCAGAAGGGCGATTAAATAATTCACTGTCGACGATATGAACTAGTGGGTTGTTAACAAAAAGTTGATATATGTATGGTACATAGTCGCACAGCTGGGAACAATGGGGAAATGTAAAAGAAACTTTTCGGGCACTATCCCGTTTTATTATATACAATTTTACTGAAATATTTAGGGTCTCAGTTGGTCGAGTGACAGACATAATTGACATTTTGGCAAATATTGTAATCATTGGTTGAATTTAGATAGCTTTGAACTGTAAATAAAATCCCTTTGTATATGTTTTAGGGAAAAGGATACCTTTTTTCAAAAGTAAAGTTTTTTACTCCACTATTGCTTTAAGATTATGTTGATGTGGTTTTCGTGTGTTTATTCCTATTGTTAGAAGCCATTGCGCCAACAGAGAAGGGTTTGAGCAAGATTGTGCGGTTATGTTTTGGTAAACCGTTAGATAAATTAGAACAATTATCGGATTGGGAAAGACGACCGTTGCGAGACCAACAAATACAATACGCAGGTAACAATAAATATTGATCTTATGAAAGAGAAACCTTAAGTCAATTGTAGCTTAGACTTCGTGCAACAAAAAACACTTATTTTCTATTTTTGTATGGACGCATTTTAAAATGAAATTATATTTTTAATAAGAAGACTTTACTAAGGGTAATTGTGACCAATAGTTATATTAAGTTATTGTTTCTAATAATTACAATTAGTTATTTTTCCAAAAGTTATAATGATTTATTTTTTCAGAGTATATTTTTTCTGAAGTTATTTGAGTTATGGTTTCCAATTTTATTTAATTAATTGGCATTTTCTGAAAGTAATAAAAACTAATTGTTAATTAGTTATTGTTCCTAATAAATACCGCGAGTTTATCTAGAATGCGTACTCAAATTACAGCTTCACGGCTTTTAAGTGTCTCCGAATGTATTTGTTTATCTCAAGATAAGTGTAGAAGTTATATGTGTCCGAAAGTAACGCATCGTAACATGAACCCCTCAAATATAAGAATTATCCAGAGTACTTCTTGTGCATTACTTGCACTAGTAGTGAAAGCAGTGCAAATCATTTTAGAAGATCGCACTAATTTTGGAAATGGTACACTACCGATACAACAGAATATTTATAAGTTAATAATAACAAGCCTGGTTGCATGTAAATGCAATGAAAGAAACTACAATTCCATAGAGTATATTTATTATACATTTAACGAGTAAACAAGTTTTATTTATATATAAATTATTGTTGTCAATCTAACATGACCGAAAGTTGTCAAAACCTCTTTAAGCTCTTGATGCCTATGTCTTGCTGGAAGTATATGAGGAACTGTTGAGATTAGCAAAGATTGAGAACCTTGATATTGATGTAGAACAAAACATTGGAACGACTTGGTTGAATCAAAGTAGATCGGAGAGACGCAAGACACTACATAGAGAAAGTCATTCACAGGTTTACCAAATTAATATCTTCAAGATTGTGTTGCAAGTCGTACTATTTTTTCCAAATAGTTGATGTTATTAAAGTTCTTAGAAATATTCTCCCTTTTTTGAAAGATAAAATGTACATGTTCTATATTTCAAAAGATTCAATGTTTTAAAGATAATAAAAATGTTATTTGTCAAAATGATATTTTTGATCTTTTAATATGAAATGTGTCACAACTACATGCACTAGTGGAATAGGCAGCATTTTCATGTCATATGTGTAATAAGGATATTCATTTTTATTTCATTGCCCAATATGCATATTTAAAGTAAAGGACATTATCATTAAGTTAAAAGCTACTGTACATTTCAATTTAAACATCGACTTGTTTTTCTTCAGGCAACAGACAAGGGGTCACCAAGAAAATGACAATCTAATTCTACATGCTGAAAACCATTCTTGGGACGGTTAAAAGGAATTTGTGCTTGTATGTCTTTTGTCCTCAACTTATGATAGAGGTGTATTTTGCTCTGATTAAATAACATATATAGATCTAATTAAAAACCAATTTAACAATATGAACAACCAAAGTGATTAATAAATTCAAATTTTATGTTTTAAGACTTTTGGACCTCAGTTGAGTTCCGCTAAATGAAACTTATTTACGCTAATTATTGTACATCAGTATTTTTTTTCATTTATTTATTACTATATGTACTTTTTGTATATATTTACTTACTGAATATAGCATATATTTATAATCTCTTCTCATAATGGTGCAATGCTTTTGAAAGTACCTATATTAACATGACATGTTTCAGTTTATTATGTTATCATGATTATACGTATTGTGTATTTGCCTTTATCTCAATAAAACAATAACGACATACGCTGTGTGTTTTCAAATATACTAAGACTCGAACCATTTTTATTAACTAGATAGTCTAACATAGTTGTCTATATTTATCATATAGAATTATAGGCTAGATCCTTGTCTTCAAAACAAAGTTTATCATCGTCGTCCTCTTTCACAAACCTAACACCGCAGTCGCCGACCTGAACCTTCTTGCAGTCTTTTGGTAAACCAACTAATCGGGCTAGTCGCCATCCAAACCTACGATGATAAGATAAAGTAAAATATGTTAAAAAGCAATGCGGATAAAGTTTCATCCCTTGGAAACATGAACCACAAAAATATATGAAAATTTCAGAGTCGACTTTTTTTATTCTGTGCAACAGGAATAATGAGAAACATACCTCACGCCCCCTAGCAGCGGTTTGAGCGATACTCAATTATAAACACTTGTGTTGGGATCAATGATCCCGAAATAGACCATTTCAGGGACACTGTACACATAAATATCATTGAGCAAACATTGACTTTCCTTGCTCCACTGAGAGGTTGGTATAATTCGGTGGCCACGATGTAGAGTAATAATCGGCCATATGCGGCATGAATATCTGCCCTAGGAGATAGGTAGATGAACAGTATAGCAGCCTAATGGCCTAATAACCTAACTGCATTATACACTATAAAGTACATTTTTTAAAAACTTTTATTCTTCAAAAACTTACTCGCAGACCGACATTCCGGATTCAAAGCACGTGATATTCAAGCACGTGGACGTTTGTATGTTAGAGCCAACTTTGACCTTGAATCCAGGGAACTCCGGATGAACGCAGGAATTCTCGTCATCTGATAATAGAATAAAACAATGATCAATAAATAAAACAAATAAATTTGAAAATGAGTATGTTTTGAAAATAAATCATTTTTAACGTAATAATAACAAACAATCCCACCGTTTAAAACGAGGGATATATTAATTTTATTTAGATATTCATAACTACATTTTTTCAGATGAAAATGGGTGGTTGTATTTCTGCTTATTTAATTGTTGAGATGATCCCTATGTCGTGACTAAGATAATAAAGGGCTTTATCTAAAAATAAAAAAAGAACTTATAGACATATTCCGACATAATGTAAGGATAGAGTCAACAACTAGTCTAAAACTAATATGTAAGTGAGTCCCTTTTAACAGGATTTGCTAGGCCAACACATTATGACTTGATAAATCTATGAGCAATCCCTTCTTGTAAAATTCGAAGAAGCAAAATAAAAGATATAGATCAAAATACGAGCGTTCTCTTACAATGATCATTTTATTGCGCACCTCTACGTATTTTGTATTAAGGAGCGTTCTCTAACGATGATCAATTTATAACGTGCCCCTACGAATTTATTTAAGTTTATCAAATTACGAGCGTTCTCTAAAAATAATCATCTACGTATTTATTTTAGTTTGTTAAATTACAAGCGTTCTCTAAGAATGATCATTTTATAACGTGCATCTACGTATTTATTTTAGTTTATTAAATTACGAGAGCTCCCTAACAATGATCATTTTATTCAACACCTCTACGAACTTATTTTAGTTTGTTTAATCACGATGATCATTTTATAAAGTGCCTCTACGAACTTTAATCTTATTTTTGTTTGTTAAATTACTAGCGTTCTCTAACAATGATCATTTTATTGAACACCTCTACGTCTTTATTTTAGTTTGTTAAATAACAAGCATTCTCTTTATACAGTGATCATTTTATAACGCGCCTCTACGTATTATTTTAGTTAGTTAAATTACGAGCGTTCTCTAACGATGACTATTTTATTCCGCAGCTCTACGTACTTGTTTTAGTTTAGTTACGAGCGTTCTTTAACTGTGATCATTTTATTACACACCTCTACAAATCGATCTTAGTTTGTTAACTATTAATATGAATCAGGTAAAGCCTCAAATCTTGCTCTTTGGCAGAAATTATAGTACATTATAATTAAAACCCATCGGCGGCTACACATTTTATGTGTTTAATACATTTAGAGCTTGCTATGAATGAGCCGCCTTTACTATCATTATAGAGCCGCGCAAACCTGAACGTCTGTACAGTATAGCCACGTGACTAACTTCTAATTTTCATTTCTATTTTTTCGAGATTGATATTTGAAATTTCCAAAAAGAAATTATCAAGGAGAAGACATTTTAGATATCCATCAGTTTAATTGGTTAAGTGTGTAAATAAGATAAAAATAACTGCTGACTTACCACCTTCTTGTCTCGTGGAATAATGACATCCTGATTCCACTACAGTAACAACAATACAAAATAATAACACAAGTTGTGTAGTTTTCATTTTGTTTTATTATCCACGGTGATAAATTGATAATATTACTGTTTTGTTGTGTTGCTCAATTTATATACATGTGTTTGTCCGATTAATGTCACATATGGGATTGTGTCTCGCAAATTTTTGACATCTGCTAACACTCTGTGCACAGATGGACGACCTGAGTGAGTTCACGAGTCGAGCGTGATTAATAGCGCAGTAAGGGACACGGCCTACTGAATTTTCGACCCATATATCCTATAGTAAATCCATCACATTTAAGGCTAAATTCTGGACAAAACAAATCCGGTACCGAAACTTCATGACCATTTCTTTAAACACCAATGCAGTCCAAGTAAATTTAGCACAAAAAAATAATACATTAGCCCTTGGAGTTTTTCTGCAGCTTTTAATTTCTGTAATCACTATAGAATATTCCAAATAGTAACTGGTGTGTATTCTTGTGCATAGTGCCTCATGAAACCTTCCACCCAGAAATGAAATCCTGCAAAAATACATAAAAAACAACCTTTAAAGTACTCAGAAATGAAACTTCATGTACATAATTACTAAATATATACTTAAAATATAACCAGTATCAATTAAGATGATATGAAATAGGCCATTTCAAAATTTAAAAGAACTACTTTCTAGACTACAACGGGCTGGGTCTAATTCCGTACCGGGGTGACACCTAAATGAACATAAAATTTCATTTAAAAGAACATTTACACACATTTTTTGGTAATTTTATGTTGAACAAGTAATATTAATCAAGAAATCAATGTCTCTTACATTTCACATTGATACAGGAGCATTTCTTAAAGGGTGACCACTTTGCGGAAAATCAGGCTCGGCCAACAGAATTTTAGATAAAAAAATGGCATTACAAATTATAACATATCTTCAGAAATAGAAGACAGATTTTCATGAAATAAAGTTTTTTGTTGTTGGCCAATATTGTACAGGTTTACTATGCATGAATTATACCTTGTTTGTATAAAATGGTAAAATTTATCCATTTTTTCTTAAAAAAAAGCTTAAAATTTAAGTTTGAAATAGTGAAAAATGGGCATAAAGTTTGCCATTATAATGATTTTTTCCCTAAAAATTGCTATAAAACTTCCCGATTAAGACTTTTACTTAAATTTATCAGTAAACAAAGCAAAGTATATACATACACAGACTACACTCATTGTTAATACCATCTAGAAACATCTCTATTACCCTAGTACTATATATGGCCTTTTGTAAGTAAATTCTTACTCAGATAAGGCCTTTAAAATTGTTATAGAACAAGGCAATCAATTCAAATAATTGAATAGGAAGTATTAAATCAATTTACTCTTCAAGCCCATCATACTCTTAAAAATATCATTTTACAATGGAGAAGAGACGCCTTAATAGTGGAACTTTCAAGAAAGGACACAAGATTTTACCTCCTCACTTGAACGCTGCCGAACAAACCAAACAGTAGTTCTTGCATACATCTCAGCCAAATCAGGTATGAACTTCCTCAAAACCAGTGCTTTGCTCACAGAAAAGTCTGCAAAATAAAAGATAACAGTGAACCGCAAGGGAATAAAGTGATCAATTTAGATTTAAAAGCAAATTGCTATGATGAACAAAGTTTATGAAGAGCACAGTGCTCAAAAATGTGATAAATTAAACATCAACTTACACTGTGAACAAAAACTTGGACTGGGTTCAAATTGGAGCCCAACAATGTTTGAAGGAAAAACCCTATCTGGCAGTGCAAGACAAGCTATTAGAGCTTTTGCTAAGGATATTAAGGCTAGATGCAGTGCTATTATAGAAAACTTGGCTTAAAAAAAATGGTCTCGAAGGAAATTTACATACCTTAGGCTTACTGACAATCCGTATAGCTACATTAGAGTGTTATGCTGGTAGCTGTAAGTTCTGTCCAGAGGAATCCCTAGTTTGTTCCGGTGTAGGAAATGTTGGTGATTGGTGGTATAACTCTTCCTATCTACCCACACATGGTATTCATCCTAGAATTGACAAGAAATGACCGTGAGCTATAATCCGCTATTCTGAAAATACGCCTAAGTGAGTACGCCATCAAAAGTGTGACAAGCAACACTTGAAGTGCAAAAGTTTTAACAGATCTGTGTTATCCACCCTGCCTAAAGAAATCAACTTTTCGAGGAATTTTGCGGGCAGCTTAGCTTCAAAAACTCTGCAAATTAACAATTCATTTCAAGTTTCTGCTGAGAAAAAATGTCCGAA
The DNA here is from genome assembly GCF_026571515.1 of Ruditapes philippinarum. Lineage (NCBI taxonomy): Eukaryota > Metazoa > Mollusca > Bivalvia > Venerida > Veneridae > Ruditapes > Ruditapes philippinarum. Next base: position 55,352 of record NW_026857281.1, read on the forward strand.
GTATAACAGGACACTCCCTATCACCAAGAACACTTCGATACCTAAAATCAGCATCAAAACAGACTTCAAAGGCCTTAGCATTACCAAAAAACAAGACAATTTAAGATGAAAAGAAAAGAAACACGGGCAAAACTAGAACACATGTACCACCTTGCGAGAAGTGAAGGCCAGTACAATGACGAGTACCACAAAGGACAACTTGATGCAGCAGGCCCTTCAAAGTAGGGCTACCAGGAATTGATGTGGCTGTGCATTGTTATTTCAACTGAGTTATGGTGAAAATAAGCCCCGTCACATTCATGGCAGAATGTCTGATGATGACCTGATTGCCGGTCGAAACGGGAGAGCATATTTTTGCCATTTGTAAACATGACAACTGCGAAGAAAAATAAAAATACCCTCCCAACAATCATGTGAAAACAACAACAACAACAACATCATCATCACTGTTGTAACAGACTATAGACAAGTGCAATTTCTTATTTGCCATTTGCACTCCCCAACAGGATAATGTTATATCTATAGGCCTATGTATTACACTTATACACAACATGCATAATGAAATAAAATTCAAAGCTGCATATACATATACAAATTTACAATATCCTTGACTGTCAAATACATATCGTGTCAATTCAGTTCTATTTATCTATTTCAAATATGATTATCAAATGAAACTAGTCTATAACAGCTTTAATAATGACAATATAGCACTGTTTCTATATCTGCCAGCAGATGAATGACAATGACCACAGTTATTTCTACTTTATGTTCTATATATACTGACCCGAAATGAAATTGCACTTTCGAGAAGTTTGAAACAAACACCATTTTCACTTAATTTTGTTGACAATCAAAAACTTCACCCTAAATGAAAAAAATGATGTGCGCATGAAAATATGCCTGTCAAGTTTTGGCTGCAAACAGGCAGTAAACTTTCGTCAATAATGTTTCATTTTGCTTTCTATAACATATGAAATTATTTCAAATTTCAATCTGTCAATAATTTTAATCCCTTTTTTAAATTATGACTTTTTTTGCAAAGTCTTTCATTCAATACTTCATAAATATTTAGCATCAAACATAGGCACTTACTTCTTGTGTAACCACTTCCGTATTGTGGTCAACGAAATGCATGCAAATGGAGTGAAGCAAATGGTGTCTTATGGCAAGGGGAGACAACATCAATAGAAAGTGGCAGATTTTTAAATTGTCAAAATTTAATTTTTAAATAAAATTTGAAATATACAAAACCTGACTGTTATTCCTTTAAAAAATTCAGATTGCTATCCACAGCATTACCAGTAGGTGAAGTTTTCATCACTTTTATTCCAAGTAGTTCCTTAGAAATCCATTTTAACCTGTTACATTTAGGACACGGCCTACTGAATTTTCGACCCATATATCCTATAGTAATCCATCACATTTAAGGCTAAATTCTGGACAAAACAAATCCGGTACCGAAACTTCATGACCATTTCTTTAAACACCAAATGCAGTCCAAGTTAAATTTAGCACAAAAAAATAATACATTACCCTTTGACTTGGAGTTTTTTCTGCAGCTTTTAATTTCTGTAATCACTATAGAATATTCAAATAGTAAACTGGTGTGTATTCTTGTGCATAGTGCCTCATGAAACCTTCCACCCAGAAATAAATCCTGCAAAAATACATAAAAAACAACCCTTTAAAGTACTCAGAAATGAAACTTCATGTAACATAATTACTAAATATATACTTAAAATATAACCAGTATCAATTAAGATGATATGAAATAGGCCATTTCAAAATTTAAAAGAACTACTTTCTAGACTACAACGGGCTGGGTCTAATTCCGTACCGGGGTGACACCTAAGGGCAGCACCGGACAATTTCCGTTTATCTCATCCAAGCGATTTTACTAGGCCAATTATGCGATTTTGCGTTCATTGAACGCCGCCTTTCCTTGTTGATCTTGTTTATCATATTTTACCTTTATCTAGTTATTTTTATACATTTAACTTACATTACTTGATTTTTGTAACTTGTAAGTGAAATGTGGATAATTTTATCCCGATGCAAATTCTACAGAATATTAGTCAAAGAGATAAATGTTGAATCACATGGAACGAACATTTACCTCAGGTAGTTTTGTCCCTACAACCGCCAATCGCGCCGTCTTCTTAGTTGAAACATATTTGTTGCATATTAAATATAATTAGACTATATTATATAAACATTTTAACAATCATATTAATCAAAAATACACGCAATGGATTTTGACGGAAGCACTGGTTGATTATTAAAGTCAATCTGAATAATTGTAAAGTTACAATAAAGATGATACATGGCTGGTAGATGTACATGTAACGAGCTTTAAAAACAATATAAAAGAGTGTACCACTACCGCCTCTATTGATTGTATATTAAAAAAGTTTGGAAAAAAACGCAAATCTAAGTCTTGGGGTAAGTGACTTAAAACAATAGTGAATAAAATATGAGCCGCGTCACGACAAAATCAACGTAATGCGTTTGCGACCAGCATGGATCCAGACCAGCCTGCGCATCCGCGCAATCTGATGCTGTCCGCTTACCAACCCTATAACAAGTAGTGAAACTGATAGCGAACAGCATGGATCCTGATCAGACTGCGCGGATGCGGAGGCTGGTCTGGATCCATGCTGGTCGCAAACCCATTATGTTGGTTTTGTCATGACGCGACTCAAATATTATCTTAGTGCCAGTCGAGGTCGTCTATCACCCTTATTCATCATCTGTTAGAAAATCGGCAGTTGCCAGTTTATGCACAGTAAACAAAATTTTGCCAGTGTTATAACAATAACACTAGGTGCTGAAATTCTTCGGACGATCTCCTTTGCCTATCTAGACTTCGATTACTCCTGGTATAGATTTAATGTGCACTTCTTTTTCAGGCACGTCATTTAAGGTCAGACTATTATCCCATATACTTACATTATAATAAATGACCTTAAACCTGCCTCAAAATTTAGTATTCCTGCTAAAGATGTGATTTTTTTCTAGGAGAATGACATGCCTGACATATTAAAATGATCTTGTTACAAATAGGTTGACCACTAAATTTTCCCAAAGATGAACCAAATTTTCAATGAAATTTCTGCTCATCACAGACCAGGCATATACATGTACATGTACCTTTTTTAAAATTGGGATAAGCTTTTGTTTATATTCTAAAGAAAACGTCTCATATGGGATGTGACGGGAAAAGAAAGACTGCATTTATTTTAATAGCCTTAGCTTGTCCAGCCTTTTGTTCTCATAGGGGACAGGACTTAATTAAATTTGGTCTGTGGGTATACTTAAGGGCCTTTAAGTGTCCAATCTATTATCATCCTCTAGCTTCTTAAAAAATTTTGAGTAAACTTTATAATAATACAGTCATGTTATTTTGTGTTGGAGATGTTTTTATCTAAAGAGTATATTAGTAATTCCACTGTAAAGCAGGTGATAAACTGGGCTGACATCATGTTACAATATATTTAAACAATAAGCTACTTATCTTAACACCAAAATGAAGTCTTTTTTAATGCTTTTATTTAAGGTCGTCGCCGGAAAGTCCATATGGGCGACCGTGCACTCAAGTCGGGCCATACTAGAGCGTCCCGCCGAGATTTTTTCGTCGATTTTTTCCCAGCTTTTATTGGTGGAGGAAGACCCCAGGTGCCCCTCCGGGCATTATTTCAAGCACGAGCGGGCACCTGGGTAGAACCACCGACCTTCCGTAAGCCAGCTGGATGGCTTCCTCACATGAAAGATTTCGACCTGAGTGAGGATCGAACCTACAGCGGTGAGGGACCTGTGATCTCAAGTCAGCGACCTTAACCACTCGGTCACGGAGGCCCCTAAAATGAAGTCATCCTGTCATAATCAGATTTATATGCTTCACTTGTTTGGACTATTGTGTTGATCTCAGTTCTTTTTGTTATGACCTGCCTTTGGGCCCTTTTTGGGGGATTTATTTCATTTTTATAAATACTAAGTATTTGAAGTATGCTGTTTTACTTATATAATCCATTGTTTAATGATTTTTAATGAAGAAAAAACAACTTGTCATTTAAAATATATTTTATTATTTCATCACATAAATAACAAATTTTAAGCGCATGTTTTGCAAATGTTGTGTACATAGTTCATGACTTCGACGTTTGATGCTTCGGTTTTAAGAAAATAATACAAAATGCATTCACATTCATTGAAAAAGTACTAAATAAATTGCACATAAAATTTTATTGATATGTGACGAAAGAAAAACTACACTAAACATTTGCGTGTACAACTTTCTTCATAAAAAGAAGAAAAGACAATATAAATACAAGAGAACCACAAAGGCGGGACAATGTACGCCCGAATGTAAATTTCTCTGAACAATGAAATAAATCTTTCACTTAGGATAGAAAACCAATCAAGAACCTTGTCTGTAAAAAATGTTTTATCTCTATTATCCTAACGATAATGTATTTTTACTCTAAGTGCATGATTAATAAAACCCCTAAATGCGTGATTCTTAAAAGTTTATAGAGGTTTACTAGGCAATATTATACGCGAAATATAGAGTCATAGTATTTATGACATGAAGCAATTGATTACTGGAACAGGCTCAATTTTTACTGGATGGTTATGATGAATGTACCTTTTGTAAAAATATACAATTTGAAGCTGCCGGAAGCTCTGGGCTTCATACAATAAGACTTAAATGTGTTCTCAATTTTCCTTCACAAAAATATGTTGACTACGTGATATCAAGGACCTGATTTATATCAATTTAGCGACCATTTACAAGGCTATGTAACATGCAAAATATCTTAGCTTGGCATTGCAGATTTACAAATTACATAAGACTGAATGGTGTTTTCTTATACAAGACTGTGTCAGCTTTGTGACCACATCGGCGGGCCTACATTGACCAAAGGAGCTTGATTGATGCCAGTTTTTTTTAAGAAAATTAAAACTCTAAGCATTGTAGTTTCACCACAATAAGACTTAAATGTGTTTTCCTACACAAAAATATATTAACTAAGTGACACCCGGGCTAGGCCAATATTGACTCATGGGGCATTTTAATACCATTTATATTGTGGTCTACAAAGTGATGTTACGTGCCAAATATCTAGGCTCTGGGCATCTTAATTTTACACAATACGTCTCAGATGTGTTTTTACTATATAAATCAAGAAATCCCTTATAGTGCGGCCAATTTTAATCTCAGGCAGCTCGAACCTAAATCGGCACTCAGTCTCATATAAAAGTAATATTTCTGCACAAAAATAATTCCTTTGTATTTGATCAAAAAATACAGAGCAGAAACATTTTTTAAATGATATTAAAAGACTAAGTATGACCTCCTTATGATTAACATTTCTGGCAAAAAGTTCCAATTTCCTTTCATCGTCTAAAAGACAAAACTGCTAACAGATGGATAAATGAAAACCAGGAACATTAAATTATACGCCAAAATTGTTTCAAGCCTATAAAAAGAAAATATTGTCAAATGCGTTTCTTTACAAAAAAAGTCATATGTTCAAATGTAACTAAGTAATTTCTGTTTTAAAGCTGCATGCCACCAGACAAGCCAAAATATTTCAAGCCAGAAAATCAAACTTGACCAAAATGTACACTGATTTTAAGAAAAGGAGGAAGATTCAATATTCAAGTAATAGTTTGTATGTTATATGCGATAAATAACTGAGTTAGCATTTATTATCTATCACTAAATGTCTAGTCAGTTTAGTTTAGTAAGTGCTATTTTTGCATATTTTGACCTATTTTGGTAATTTACGTGAGATGTAAGTACAGAGGAAAGTTCAAAGTACTTTCTTTTTTTGTTCACTTCACAAGTTGATTTCTTTGAAATACATATAAAAAATCAAGAAAATTAGCATAAATCTGGAGGCATGCGTCTTTAAGAAAAGAGAGTCAAAATAAAAGTAACAAAAAAGTGTCAAACATAAATTACATACATAGTTTCTATTCAACGTAGTCCATGAAAAGTGACTTTATCTGTCATTATTTTACGTATTAAATACATTTATTGCTTTAAAAATGTCTAGTTCATGTGAACTTTTTTGTTGTTCTTGGTTACGCCGACGCTTACACATAGTGACGGAACATGCCGAGCTTAAAATAGCGAAATTATTTATAGATGTTGTGCATTCATCATTCATAAGTACGTTGTATGAGAAAATTAACTTTATATCCACATGTCATTCTCCCTTAGATAAAATACATGTATATCCAAAGCTGCTCTATATAAAAACAAAAACCCGTTAGATATAAGATCAACAAAGTGAAAAGAATAGAAAAACATTTTTTTTATCCTATGAAATTATTATTCCGAATTATCATATTTTTATTATATATATGACGTGAATCAGACTGTCAATTTTGTTTTGATTCTTTTTTCAGCAAGAAAACCTTTAAAAGCACATAATGGCTTAAAAGCAAATAAATCTTTCCTTATTAAGAAAAGGCAAACATAAGTTTTAAAACGTTTAAAAATTAGTTTTAGAGCATGGTAGATGCTTATCGCCTGATGTTATTCGCGCTTAATGTGAAATTACTTGTCTTAAATTAGCCAAATGTAAGCAAAGCAGTATTTTGACGTCCATACAAAATATTTATTTTAAATCACTATAACTTACTAATTGCCTAAAAAAACAAATCAACAGAAGCAAATGGTGGTTCAGGTAATTAGCCAGAACGTATCATTTTGGAAACTATAACTGTTCACCAACACAATATAAAGCTTTTTTCAATTAAAAATAAAAGCATTTTCTGGGTATAATCGATCTTTAAAACATTGTCTTGCGCAGCTAAACACATATTCAAAACTTAACAAAAATATATATAAATATTCAACAGAAGCATTCCACAGATCAAGTAAAAATATATACACAATTATTTCACCAACATCACAAAATGAGAAACTTTTTTGATCATTCAACTAGGGGAACTAAACAATCAAAAGTGAGTATCGTTTGAAACACCCCCTCCGTCCATTTCGTCTTTTTCTTCTAACTTTCCGTTCATTGATCCATATTTCACTGAACTGCTAGTTCCGTTAGATAAAGATTCCTTTGAAATATTCGTCTGTAGTTCTTCCTCTGTGTCCACGGTCTAAAAATAGAATGATAATGGCGGTCTAATAGTAGAATTATAATTTAATATATTTAAAGCAAGTAAACAACATTTTTGGAAAATATGGTTATAAGTATGGTAAAACAATTGTTACTTAACATTATAGTATGGGCAAACTCTTTGTAAAATATGGTACAAAACAAACGAATGAAATGTGTGTAACTTTGACATAAAACGGCATGTTTGTTGACTTACCGTGCTTTAGAACTCTGAAATAAGAGTTACCCCTGATTTCATGAAAGCGTTTATATATACAAAGATTACACAAACCACGCCTGAAAGTGATGACCTATATACAGATTCTTCCAAATAGAGGCAACTGCTTTAATAGTACTTATAAAAAAACGCCATACAGTTAATGTTTATGAATTCATTGAAACACAAAAGATATTATGCCGTATTGTTTATATCTTTAAACAAATCTTATTCGAGGAGGGAACATTATTGTTAACTAAGAAGATTATCTTGAAGAGACAAGATCTGACAGAAGCAACCTGCCCCCTTTGCAAAGTGTAAACTTGTGATAAAGTAACAAACCATTTGACAATAAACATTAAAGATATATCATACCCAAACTTGATATTTGAAAATACTGATTTCTATACAGGCTCTTTTTTAGATATAAAATAAACATAATTTGGAGTTAACAAAAAGAACACATACTACACTATGATATTATGTTAAATACAATATGAATACATTGGGTCATAAAAAAGACTGGCACTCTTTAAGAAGGGATCCAATTTACTTGAGCAGTAATAAGGAATGCAGAATTAACATTCGTTGAATGTCAATTCTCTTATTTAAATAAGACATATTCAGTTAGAATTTCCTAAATTTCAATAAACTACAATAAAAGTATTTTACCCAAGATGAGCATAGTTAACCATTTTATCTATTCACAGTGCTAACAGTCAAACGATCATTCAACAGTTCACAAGTAAAACATACTATAAAATTTGCCACGAAAATATGCAATAGAATTTTATTTTATGCTAAGAGGATATATCCACACATGGACTAAAATTTATGAAGCTAAAGCATAAAAAAGTATATATGCATGTCAGCTTAATAAGGAATAATGCAAACAAAGTCAAACACAAGTGATAGGAATTATGCACTAAGATATTTAAGCAGATATGGATTAAAATATCTGAATCAGCAGAAGTCAATACAGAAATATGTGATTGTTATATGTGATGGTTATATGTATTAGTTATAAGAATGGGTTATATGTATAAGTTCTATGTATTTGTTATACATGTATGTAGTTATTGTTTGTATAAATGTCTGTCTATTCGAATTGGAATAGGCGTTCTCTGGCCCTTATTCATCTAAAAAATCAATTAATCAAACTTAGAACAAATATGTCAAGAGGTTTAGGAATATAAATTTATTCACACTGAAAGAAACAGAAAGTATTTCACACTTCTATTTTTATCAGTATATATATCTACCACGTTACCAAATGAGAAAGGGCTTTTCTATATATGTTGTCAAGAAAGACGTAATTCTTGCGAATAGTAAGTACCTACGATCAGGTAAAATTGCTTTTATTGTACGTATATAAACAAGATTAAATTGTTGAATTCTTATAAAAATTAACATGAATCTGTATAAATGTTCTTAAAAGCACTTCCTTTGTACATTCAATAGCACTTTAAGATTATATTCGATTTCTTATTTTTATTTCTTATTTTTCCTTGGCGCCCGGTGAATGTAAGTTGTGTCAAAAAAAAGAAAAACATGGACCATGTGGTTTGACCGTACTGAGTGCAGACACACGAGAGCTCTTTTTTGTTAGTTTAAAAGCAACACTATATGCAAATCAACTAGAACATGTACACGTGGTGTGGTATCAGTATAAATATTAGATCAACTACACAATGGTTATACAGTATATATGCATATACATGTAGTAAATACAGATCATTTAGGACAAACTGGAATTTTTTTTCAATAATAAGAATACATTTGTTTTAGAAGCAGATTTTCTTAAATATAAAATTTGTTTCCATAAACGTATAAGAAATAACTCCTACAGGCTACAACATGCTCCCTTGATTTTTTTCCCATTTCCTACATTCTAAAAACGTCATTGGTTTATATTTTGTAATAATTCTTTAAATAATTGATTATAAAATGTTGTTCTTAAAATAATTGTAGTTTTCGTGGGTTTTTTTCTATATTCGTTTGGTTAAAGTTATTTCTGTAGCGATGCCTTTAGAATTACATTTGAGCCGTGTCACGACTAAACCAACATAGTGCGTTTGCGACCAGCATGGATCCAGACCAGCCTGCGCATCCGCGCAGTCTGATCTGGATCCATGCTGTTCGCTATCAGTTTCTCTACTTGTAAGAGGGTTTGTAAGCGAACAGCATGGATCCTGATCAGTCTGGATCCATGCTGGTCGCAAACCCATTATGTTGGTTTTGTCGTGACACGGCTATTTTATCTTTAGTAAATAGTTTGACAGACGGTCACATGACATTTTGTCCTAAATTGTCAATGTATTATCTTATACTAACCGCAGGCTTTTTCTCTTCTGGTATATTGTTTGTTTTATCTATCACGTAGATATTCTTTAATGTAAGAAATACAACGTCACATAAAAGAATATTCACATAGACACAACAACAGCAACAACAATAACAAATTTACAACAACAACAATAATAATATAATGTCGTCTGCTGAATGGCGTATGGTAATAATGACGTCGTGGAAAACAACATTTTATACAGTATGTCCTCTGCTAAAGGACGATATGGAAAGCCAAAATAACAACAATATTATGGCGTTGTTCAAACATTATCATTGCACCTGAATAATGACGTCATGGAAAACAACAACATTATTATGGTGTCTGATTGTCTGATCAATATTGTCATAAAAAAGCTGGTAAATTAGGTATATTTTGTTAAAAAATTGATTTCAATGTGAATTAGCCTATACTGAAGTATGTACATGTACTTTGTTTACAAAGAAACATTCAAGAAATTTTATATATATTCCAAAATGCATAGAACCAGATGAACAAATTTATCTGTATTTCTTATTTTATCATTTAGTAAAAAATATATAATAAAACACAAAAACGTGATTAAAGAAAAAATACCTGAATAAATAGAAATAAAAAATTTGCTGAAACCACTTACCTGTTCTATATTTGAAGTTAACCTGCTACTGCCCGTACCTTCCGGACCGGCATTATAGTACGGTGATGGACCGATTATACTCAATACCACTGGCAGAAAACATAAACCATGGAATAAGCCAAATATCACAACTAAAATGAAAACCTGGAAAAAGTATAAAAAAAAAATCCATAATTATTTAAGATAATTTTCCAGTATGTTCTAATTGAGATTAAAAAACGCATAACAGACAGACATTTATGAAAAATGAATGAATATCTCAACTTATAGCAACTGTACGAGAAAGCGTTTGCAATTTGAAAGCAAATATATAAAAAATAATCTTGATAAATTAGAGGGAAGAAAATTAAAACCGTTTTAAAGTGGTACATAATTCTGATAATTATATCCCTAAAGTTGTCTCCCTTTATGTTTCAGCCAAGGTAGGCAAATACCCATAGTGCATCGAGACTGTATACTAACTTAACCCTTTCCCCCATGAGCATATTGTGAAAAATGGCCATTTTCCTTGAAAAGCCTCCTCTTACAAGTTCAAACTGCTTTGAAACTATGAAAAATGCTTCAATACTAATCAAACTTGGCACAAATGTTGACTGGACCATTGCCTTTGTAACGACATGCTCAGTCTTAAATTTCCTGTTACCATGGCAACGAGGGGACATCTCAAAATTGCCAAAAATCACTTTTTTGCCTCGATTTTTTCCATCATAATTTATTTCAAAGTGCTGCAACTTCTCAAGGGATTGAGATAGAGTCAAAGGCTTTTCAGCGTTGGTTACACGTTACCTTATGATCAACCTGGGGTCATTTTAAGCCTCTGACAAGTCCAAATTTTTCTTGGCGAAATGGTCACTTTTTTTAACAACATTTCTCAAACGAAAAACAGTGTTTGGGCTCTAAATAGGGCTTTCTTTCACTGTTAGGGGCCTCAAAAAGGGGGGGGGGCAAAAAGCCGTCGAAACACGCTTATATAAGGGAAAAGGTTAATAGCTACTTCACATAAAATATAATATGTTTTGTAAGAACACGGATTTCAGCGTTCTGTTATGATTCGCACTTCAACATTCTGCTAGAACTCAGATATAAACGCTGTTAGGACTCTATTCAACGTTCTATTCGGATTCGGACTACATAGTTTTTGTAAGAACTCGGATATCAAAGTGCTGTAAGGACTACGGTAAGAGAAGTTCAAGTGATGAAACAACAACGCCAGTATTTGTTTTGACAGCCATGTACACACACACACGCTTCAACAAATTCTAAACACATGATGTATACTTACCGCAAAGAAAGAGGAAAGACTTTGACCAAAAATGAGAACGAAAAATACCAGAAATGTCGTAACTGCACCATGTATAATAGCGGGACCTATCTGACATAATGTACTCGTGGCACGCTCTGTAACAGAAAAAAAAGAGATAACGTTCACTTTTCTTGGTTTAAATGAATTGAATTATCTAATCATCAGATTTTCCTTATTTATAAAAGGACTCCATTGAACTTATTTTTTGCCGTGAAGGGAGTGGAAATATTTGTTCGAGAGTTGTGGGCCACTTAATTGGTCTAGGTTTGGACTGCAACATTTCAGATCATTTCTTTGCTCAGTTTTCCAAGAACAACTATTTTAATAATATAAAATGACCAAACAATTAAAAGCAATGCAACGCTTTTTCATCAAACTTGTCTAGAAATCGTGCAAAAAAGGAGTTTATGTTTAACTCTAGGTTTCTTTTATTATTATGTTTACACATTTTTTTATCATAAATAAATCACTTTGATGTCTGCTAGGTTTTCAAATTTTATGTTTGATGCTTTTCGACCTCAGTGGAGCTCTTCAAACATTTCAAGGGTTAAAACGTGCAAAAGTTTCAATAGCTTAATATGCTTAAGAAGGATAAAAGTTAAACAATACTGGATTGCGTTTCAGTTTAAAATATGTCTTAAGACCAAAACTGAGACTAAAACATAAATAGTCATAAAATAACATCTCTAATGCCCCGTAGCACCGGGCTAAGTGGTTATTTGATCCTCAACACATAAATTAAGGCATCAATGATCCAGATTGACCATAAACATATATTACTGTTGTATTAGTTTACCTTTTCTAGTGCCTGTTACTGTCATAAAGGTATAGCCTACGTGGGCGGAGAAATCCACCGCTAAACCAATAGATATGATCAGTAGTACGACCAAATTTACATCCAAATAAAAATCCCAGAAATGTAGACATCCCATAATATCAATCTGAAATGAAAAGAATAAATTCTGTCAACAACAAAGCAAAGCCACACAACAAGACCTTTAAACGCCAGTCTAATGCCGCACACCTGTGGGGCATTTCTTCAAAAATCGCATGTCAATTTATTTGTAACGCTGGTCATTTATTTAAACAGTAACATCTTTTCGAAAGAAAACTTCATATCAATATTAAAATAATTAATATTTACGCCTATTGTTTTTACGCCAATCTTCATTGGTCATTTTTAATGCTTTAAACATTATATTCACGTCTTCTGCATGTTTGATAAATTAACTTGAATTGCATCAAAAATGCAATTGGGCAGTATACTATAAATGAAAAATAAAGTTATATGACAGGCGATATGGCCATATTTAAACAGTTGTCTGCTATATAACCGTTAAGTCTGTGCCATATAACCTTTCAAAATCTATATAACTACAAATATATGTAGGAATAAAGACGATTCTAATTTTAACATACCGTAGTCAGACAGACGCACACTAAGACGAAGAAGCTCGTGACGACATCCACAATTAATAATAATGTTACTATAAATATAGCAATGCCAGCTAGTACAAAGTTCCTGATGATTTCTGTCTCCACATACTGAAAAATGAAACAAGTGTCATTATATTGATGAAATATCCCATGATGATATTTTAACCCCCGATAGGAATTTTATTTTTTGAAAAATCCAATGGGAGTTTTGACCTGGGATAGGAATTTATACCTCCAAAGACTTTAATTACCCACGACATTATAAAAAAAATTCTGTTGATTTTTTTCGCTTTTTTTGGCTATCTAAACTAACATATTGTTTCTTAATCAGTCGTAAATGGGTGTTCTTACAGTTTTAAATTAGGTGGGTTGTTTTGTATTGATCTTAACTAATATTCTCTGAAATCATATGGATTTTTGCATGTTGAAACATTCTCATGTTTAGTGATTTACCCCTTATTATGAAAATTATCATACTGTTAAATATAACGGGTAACTGTATGGTAAAACCCGATTGCTTCAGGCAAACATTGGGGCTACCCTTGATAATGAAAATCGATGAAGGACAGGGGTAAGATATAGCTTTGTTATAAAAGGAAACGTAGGAAATAACAATTACTATAACCTACTCTGATAACTTCAGTAAAAATATGGAACACAGAATATGAGAAACATTTTCCATCTGTTAGATTCGCATTGTCAGCAATCCGTCGGACTTCTTCCATTATATATTCATTTTCCCATACATCCTGTGACACTATTTGCTGCATGGGAAAATACGTCCACTGCAATATATCATGAGCAAATGAAATGTTAGATTATTAATTTAAGTATTTTGTGCTTTGTAGAATTAATTATTGAGACGTTAAGAAAGCAAATATTACATCAGAAATACATATTAAAGAAGGTAACGTCTCACAATTTGTGCTTCCATATCCCAAATAGTAAATAAATGCACATTAAAACTCGGCAAACACGGCCAAATTGAAAATATTGCTGGTGCTGGCCCGATTCGATATAGTACAAAATATCAAGTATATTGTTCTTATAATCTAAATGCTTAAATTGTAAAATTAACAATTTTTGGATACTTTGTATGATAAAATTGTAAGAACTTTATTCAAATCAGTCAGTATATCATCATCGAAAAAAGAGAAACTTTGAAATGGTAAATTGCACACACCTTTACTTGTGGTACTTCATCGTCTGTCATTTCGATATATTTGGAGAAAGGTATACCAAATGCAGTAGTGAAAAAATCTTTGAGTGTTACGTAAAATGCTGTTTTGTTTGCAGGAACTCCGTCTGAAATTTAAGGTAAAAATGCAATAGTGTATAAGTAAGCGACTTTCCAAATTGACTGAAATATACATCATTTTGTTGATGTATTTCTCAGAGAGCAATTTCAAATGCTCTGTATACATTTAGTTGATATCTATAGTTATGATGAGAATTTATAGGCAGTGCCCGTCATTTTATCTTTTAACGTTTGACTTGCTCTCGTATGTTTTCATTGTTGATATCAGTTTGTCTACTTACTGTTATGTTAGCAATAATAATATAAACAAGCAACATTAGATTTTTATCAAGATAAATAGGGTCTTCTTGCTAATAGATCGCGTTTCTACACATCCACTGTCATTGAACTTGCATTGCAATGAAACAGCAGAACATGCCATCAAATCAACAGTAAGTTAGAATAACTTATATACATCACAGGATACTTACCTTCATTACGTGTAAGATCCGAATGGAAGAATCCAACATAAAATTTATACAGTGGAATCCAGTTGGCAACCAACCCATACATGATAAATGAACTGTTCTCGTACTGTTGAACCATATTATTGAGGGCGTTAATATTTTTCTGATAATCCATTGGTCCTGTAGGGAGAAAACATACAAGAGCTGTCCGTAAGACAGCGCGCTCGACTTTTTTAGTGCTTGCCTATAATACAAAACATTGACAGTTAAGGGCCATAATTCAAATAAAATCTTTGACAGAATTACCTTCTCCTGGACATGTTTGGGAATCATGATTGTAAACAAGTATTCCAACTTTCAAATTAATATCTCAAACAGTTCAGTCAAAAAGTGGACTGGTACTAAAAACTTAACCAAGATTCTAAGTCGATAAAAGGCCTTAATTTTTAAAACAAATCCTTGACAGAGTTACCTTCTCTTGCGTACAGATGGGGGTAATGATGTGAAATAGCATTAAAAGTTTCAAAGCAATATCTCAAAGGGTTAAGGCAATAAGTGGATTTTACCCATATTCAATGTATTTTCTAAGTCAAAAAGGGGCATAATTCTGTCAAAAACCTTGACAGAGTTATGTCCTCTTGTCTGTTGATAAAGGTCGTGATGGTAAACAAGTATGGTCAGTTTCAAAGCAATACCTCCAATGGTTTTGAAATAAAGTGAGGTGGTACAAAAAACTTAACCAAGCTCAATACACTTTCTAAGTCAAAAAAGGGCCATAATTCTGTCAAAAACCTTGACAGAGTTATGTACTCTTGTCTGTAGATGGAGGTTATGATGGTGAACAAGTATGGTAAGTTTCAAAGCCATACTTGTAATACTTCTGAAATAAAGTGGGGTGGTACGAAAAACTTAACCAAGGTGTGACGCCAACGCTAACGCTAACGCCGACGCCGACGCCGACGCCGGGGCGAGTAGGATAGCTCCCCTTTTCATAGAAAAGTCGAGCTAAAAACGGATTAAAAATGTTTGTTTCAAAATAACAGCAATATCAAAATTGTTGTTAATAGGGTGTCACGGTCAGAAACAAAGTAACCCGTTTGAACGGCAACCTAAAAACCGTGTTAAACCTTTAACCGGCTGTACCAATAAATTCCTTAGATTTTTAGCATTATTTTTGTTTCATTATGAAAAGATATGGCATTTTGTTTGCATTTTGTTGTAAAATACATATCCGAATATGGTGTAACTATTTTCCGTTAGGGGTCGTACTGTACTCGATCAAATCGAAAAAAAATACATTGTTGAACAAACAAATTGTCATATATTATTATAAAAAAAACAATAAGGTAACATATAGAATCATTTTAAAACTTTTTTCGCCAATTTGTCAAATATTTAAAATACTAACACATAGTCTTGGTGCAGTAGACATGTGTGCCCTGTTATTTTAAAATCCTTCGATGCATGACAAAGTTACAGTCTGGACATGCATGTGTACCTTCACATTCTTATTGCCTACACATATTAAGTGTGACCTTGGCTTTTGAGGTAGGGACATGGGTCTTGGACGCCACATGTCGTCTTGATCTCGGTAGACTCATATGCTAGGTTATTCAAAAATCCTTTTATGCATGACAAAGTAACAGCCCGTACACGAATGTTGTGTATTGGGGACATACAGACAGACGGACGGTGCGACTTAAATAAATATGCCGATCTTCGGGTGCACATAAATCGATATTCTTTTCCTTGAACATAAATCAGTTTTCTTCCTACGCTTGGAGCAACATTACAGAATAAATAAAACTATGCACCTTGAGGTAAAGAACCATATTAAAATTGATATTAAAATAGTACCACAAAATGTTTGTATTCCTGGACCTTCTGAGGAAAAGTACAAACGCTGTGACTCAAGAAATTTCCGAGTGTACGAATCTGTGGGAAGACTACGTTCTATTTCAAATCCTTTCCTTATATTTGACACGCTCCATGCCATAACTGCCGCAAGTCCAATTGTAAATAGAATTACAAGCACCTAAAACATAAAACAAGTTAACGCTTATTAGTATTTCACCACTAAAAAGTCAAATTAAACAAATAAGATAACCAAAAGCTGCCCGTAAGACAGTGTGTTCGATTATTCTTAGTACTTGACAATAATAAAAGGGGAATGACTCTCTTTAAAGATAAATCAGATGTATGGGACCTACACTATGACGTTAAATTATCACAAAGAATAAGTGTGTGAAGTTTCAACACATTCCCGTTAGTAGTTTAAGACATACCAACTTGCACGCTCAAAATAAACCAAAGTGTGACGAGGACGCCGACGCCGGGAAGAGTACAATAGCTCCCCCTTTTTTCAAAAATCGGGCAAAAATTAAATCAGACCACATTTTGTATGTTTTTCATATGTTATACAAGTTTTGTATACCACAAGCTAGTATAATTATTGTAGATTACATTTTTAGCTTCCTTAGTTTTCTTCTAATCAATTTTTCTCTCCAGACCGACGACGTATTCTTGCATTAAAAGGAATACACAAAGAACAAAACTAAAGTAATGACAATACTGGTATTATACCAACGTGAAAGAAAATAAAGTTCTGCAAATCAATAATATTGAATAGTATCATCATTAAACTTTGTTGTTTCACACAGTTAACTTCTTCTTTCTTCAAAGAATACAACCTAGGTCAACTTAAGTAAAAAGCATAATAATTTGATTAGAGACTTTGTCAGCAAAAAACAATGATGTCTAGTAGAAAACCGAAATATCCTCGGCTATTTTTCATAATAACTTATCCGAAGACTGACGGAAAGGGCCGAAAAGTTGCAATTGGCCTCGTAGACTGAAAGTGTTTAAAGAATAAAATTGGTTTACCCTTCCAACAACGGACAATAAAACTGGAGCAAATATCTTCTTAATTCCTGCCCTAACTATTTCTGACTGGCTCCATGCGCTGGGCGTGTAGTCTGCATATACAATGCACGGAAAGCATGCATCACGCCGGGACTCAACTCGCCGCTGATTTAGTGTGAGACACGCCGGGAAAAGCGTCGATTGCATGATGAATAAAAATAGAATACCAATGGAGCAATATATACAGAATGACTTGAGCACTGGCATTTGCTGAAAATATAATATAAAAGAACATAAGACGACTTTAGCTTTTATCAATGGTATGATACTACGTCAACGCGCACCTGGTCCGCTTGGCATCATTCATCAGGTGCGCGATCAGGTAATATCCTACCATTGGTTAATGACAACATTTATATGTATTCGATTTATGTAATGATAATAAGTTTCTAGTTCTTCAAAATCATTGAAACTTATGCACATGTTATATAAATTTGATTACAACAAAAATGTGTTATATGATTGGGTATTGTTGCACTTGCAAGTAAACCCAGTATGTAGACTAAATTAATTCGAGATGTATTGGTGTGTGATCATTGCCATCTTAAGAGATACTCGCTTATATATATTTAATTTTGTAAACCAAAATTGAATATGGACATTCATTGACAAAATGTTATTGTGTTGAAACTGTAATTGTTTTATTCTATGTGTCACTTAATGTATTTATATTATATCAATATTCTTAAATTTGTATTATATTTATATTTATATACTTATAGTTTGTGTATTTACACAAACAAATTGATAACCTATAAAAGAGTTGATTCTACCCACAATGGTTTTGAAATTATACAAAAAGGTGTCCCAAAACACAAAGTAAATTTTGACCAAGAGGTCTTTCTATATCAACAATGTGTACAAAATAGTTTCATAGCCATTAATGTAAAACTTACCGTAGATATACCACAAGCGAAAGCAACTAGATCAGAAAATGACGTCACAGTAACAGAGACGCCCGCGTGCTGCATTGTGATTGCAATTCTTTCTTCTATGGGAAATTGCTTGTTGTGTTTGTTAATACGGTTCCATGTAGTTATTATTACAAATGCGTCATCCACTCCGACAGCTATAATAAAAACAAGCATTACTTAATAATTATAAAATGTCAAAGAAATTTGTTTGTAGATTTTGAATAAAGTTTATCTTAAATTTTAATTTGAGCGCTATTTTTACTCTACATAAGTTCGGGCACTGGCGTGCAGATACCTAATACCAACACTGTACTGTTACCGTATCCATCTGCATTGGGTGTACGATTTCTCCTAAACACATTTCAAATGAAAAAGTCTCTCAACTATACTACAAAAAGGAAAGAAAAAAACATGAAAACATTCGGTTGTCTTATTGAACGCACCCTTTTATATAAATCAGATAGTTTCAGTTCCAATGTGCTTTCTATAAATTATTTCTCCTAACGTTACCTTTCTGCAAGACTGAAAACAATAAACGTCCAAAAACATCGACATATAGATGCATACAATTATCGTCTGTGAAACAAATAATGTCAACTGGAAATATCTGATTGTACAATAAATAGAGGATATTAAATGAGTGTAAGTTCAATACTGAATTTATTGCACGAGTTGAATAAAATTATATTGTGCGAGTCTCTGGCGAGCATAATATTATTTTATTCAACGAATGCAATAAATTCAGTAATGAACTTACACGAATTTAATATTCTATTTATCACATACCCAAAATAAAGACCGTTTAAAGTGAAATAAGAGTCATTTTTCATTGACGCGCCTATAGTATAACGCTAACATTTAGCGCATCTTTACTCTTTGTTTGTATAACGCTAATGACGTCACGTCAAAATATATGCACGGCCGTGCAATACCATATTTACAGAGTCGCAAAATCGGCACGGGTGTGTGATAAAATAATGTTTTAATGTTTTAATTGCAAAACGGGCAATTTTTATTGTAAAACAAACATTTGTTGACAGTAAAACGGGAAATTTTTTAATAGTACAAAACATGCGTTGAGAGACTTTGTAAAATGGACACTTATAATAAAACCAACAACCTTTGGATTTTAATCAGTTAATTGTATAAAGGGCAATATTGCAAATTGGGTAGTTATGAAGCAGAAAATCATTGATGATAAATATAGATAAAAAGCTTATATAATAATAGTATATGTAGGCAAGACTGGAGAACACTTGCCTAAAAGTAGAAATATAAGTGCTTGATGGGGAGCACCAAACAGGAACCCAGCTGCCATACCAAGACCGAAGCACGCCCCAGTTGACAGGATCACACCAAGTACCGCAGCTATGGTAAGGTTAACCTTGTGTGAAAATATACAAAAATAACATTTGCATATATATGAGCCATGCCATGACAAAACCAACATAGTGCGCTTGCGGCCAGCATGGATCGAGACCAGCCTGTACATCCGCGCAGTCTGATCAGAATCCATGCTGTTTGCTATCAGTTTCTCTCCCAGTTGTAAGCGAACAGAGTGGATGCGCAGGCTGGTCTGGATCCATGCTCGTCTTCTGGATCCATGTTCGTCGCAAATGCACTATTTAGGTTTTGTCACGGCGTGGCTCATATATGCGTGTAAAATAATAAACCGCAAAACCGAAACATCAGAAACTTGAACGATTTCCATATTTTCAAGGATGTTTGGTTTTGCGGTTCTCACAGTACATAAATAAAATGAGGATACAAGTACTACATTTTGTCGAAAACACGGAAATAAATAAAAAAAAATGTGAAAAATAAAAATAGAGACACTATCAAGCATCCAAATTTAAGTTAGAAATTGAAAACTTAGGTTGGCAAGGTAGCGGATTTTCACTAAATCTTACCCCATGCTCGAGTAAATTCGGTTTTCCAAGCGCCAAAATGATATAGAGTAATACCACCGGAAATCCATAAACAATTAGTATGATATCACCGTACACTCCGTTAAAGAACTCTTCTGAATATCTGTAAAAGAGAAGAAAATATTTAAAAGTTTGCAAAAATGTTGAACACTTCAATGAATCCTTAAAATTGCAATATTCCTTCAATGACCATGTTCTGCTCTTTTAAGAATATACAATGAAAGTACATGAGCAAAATATTGATGATATCATATTCTAAAAGTTAAATGCAAGACCATTAAAACAGAATAAAATATTTCTTTTCTCTTAACAGATTAAGATTTTTTTTTCTATCCTTTAGCCAGTAAATCGGAAAAGATAAGCCTTTGTCAACCGTAAAAAACCGTAAAGGCCAGCTTGCACAACTGTGTGCAGGCTCTATACTGTTCACAATATAACTTTACGGTTTTATCTTGGAGTCCAGAATGCTTTTGGGTTGATCTAGAAATGGAAGATGGACACGTCCATTTCATCTAGAATGTCAAAGTTTTGGAAATAGAACTGGGTGCTTACGAGTCCATTGTAAAAACATTTATCATGTCGAAATACGGATGACCAGAGAGAGCTAAATCAATTGCTTTGTACTCGAGCTTTTTTGCTGTAGGTCTTAACTGAAATAAAAAGAAAATGCTTTTAAAACTTAAAAAAAGAGAATACATGTATATGGTTCTTTGTTGTAAAAGTTGTTTTAAAGTGCGTTGTTGCAATAAATAATTTTGAAATAAAGGTGTTAAATCCCCCATCTCGAGTAGGTCCTACATACAACATTTAAGGTAGTGTGAAAATAGTGAGCTGCTAGCTTTTTAGTTGACAAAATGTTCTGTGTTTCTATAAGTTGATTTGAACTAACAATCCTTTGTCTGAAATATTGCAAAAAAAAATCTACCATTGTAAGTTTGCTCCTCCCATTTCTATTTTTAGCAAATCTTTGAATTTAATTAAATAGTTAATAAGAATTAAGCGTTTGATTTATTGATAATAGCCAATCAGCGTTCATGATTTGTGTGACTATAAATAACTCTCACCTCGAGACTGGATTGAATGAACCAATCAGCGTGCATGATTCCCGCTGCGACGATATGATCCGTAGAGTTATACTCAATCAGTCCTAACATTCTAGTCGCGTTAAATGCAAAGAAATATGTTGGACTGAAAATGAAGCAATGTGAGATAATAACGATATATCAATCTGGCAAAACCATTCATTATTTTAGATAAAATTTCAAAATATTCACTAACTGAATAACAAACATGGCAGACCATGAAGAAGGCGCGAATGTGTTGCCTGATCTTGCTCACTATTTGTCGCATGGGTAGCTGGGTAAAGGTGAAATAAATGGTATTCAGTGTGACAAAATGACTTTTAATTTCTCTTAGAACAGAGCTAAATTTCATTCTATTACATTAATATTTGTATCCTTATAAGCGATTTTCTCCTGTAAAAGTTTAAAGAAAGTATATTTTAACAGACGAAGTGTACATAATTGCCTATTTCTGACCTCTTTATTTCTTTCATGCCTCATTAAAATGGCAACAACTGATGCGGTTTATTTGGAAGTACATGATTGATGAATTGTTTAATCATTATGACAATCTATTTTCCCAATCATTGTAAAGTGGTTTTCATCCGTCTAATTGACATTAAAGAATGTAAAGAATGAATTAATATGTAAGAATATGATTAAATATTTCAAACGTATAAAAGCAATGGTGTTTATTTACATACAAAGTAAGTACCGTCAAAATAAGCATATCTTGAACATACATTATTTTGTCAAATTCGGATATTTCCGTTATAAATATAGACCTTTTACCACGCGGTCCGTTGAAGGGTTTTCTCGCACATAAGAAATATCAAAAGATAATATAAATCCCTACCAGCTTATTTTCAATTGTCCACTCGGGAGTGGGTGATGGGATACATTTATAAAATGTAAAAAATATGTAAAATATACAGACATCTAATAAATGTAGTATATATCGACTAAAGACCTATTTGCACTAATTTCGCTTTTTAACGTTTTGATGGATTGTATAATAAATTGTTAAATAGTGACCTATACATTATACATGTACATATATGAGAACATATAATTATAAACATATACACTAAAATAATTCATCATCCGCACTTCGTTTAGTACAACATGTATATTTGTGAATTGAATTAGCCAAATCGATCATAATAGAATCGTTTTACTTAAAAAATAACTAAAAAAACACAGTTTATTTTTTCCTTTAAAGGTCAACCAGAGATTTATAGATATTTATAATGATTCCCTTTTTATCGTGTTAATAGACTAGTTCCAGCGAAAATCGCGGTTTTATGTGTACATGTTTATCAAAATATTTACATGCGTTATACTCACTTTGTTTTTACCGTGTTAATGGAATAAACAATGTCTTCATCCGTCAATTTTTCTATCTTCCCTCTATCATTTCCCCACAGTGCCAAGAGACTGTCAACAAAACATCTTCCACCAATCCTGTAACAGGTAAATATAATATAATACATAAATCACCTTACAGACTTGTACAAAATGTAGTCTGAGTGTTTACTGGTATATTAGACTAAAGACATACCATATATAAAACTAAGAATAAAGTTTACTTAAAATAAAGTACGCTAAGACTCAATTATAATAAGACTAAAGTATGCTAAGAGACAAGTATACTAAGAATAAAGTATGCTAAGAGTCAAGTTTACTACGAATAAAGTATACTAAGACTCAAATATAATAAGACTAAAGTATGCTAAGAGACAAGTATACTAAGAAAACAGTATGCTAAAAGTCAAGTAAACTAAGAATAAAGTATGCTAAGAGTCAAGTATACTAAGAATAAAGTATGCTAAGAGTCAAGTATACCAAGAATAAAGTATGCTAAGAGTCAAATATACTAAGAATAAAGTATGCTAAGAGTCAAGTATACTTAGAATAAAGTATGCTAAGAGTCAAGTATACCGATAATAAAGTATGCTAAGAGTCAAGTATACTACGAATATCGTATGCTAAGAGTCAAGTATACTAAGGAAACAGTATACTTAGAGTCAAGTTTACTTAGAATAAAGTATGCTAAGAGTCAAGTATACCAAGAATAAAGTATGCTAAGAGAAAAGTACATGTATACTATGAGTCTATGATTAACATACCCTTATCTTATAACCAGATTTTGCTTTAACAAGTCAGCCATAACTTTTTGATTTCCAGAAAATTACATCAAATTAAACAATGAAGGAGATGACATTTTCAGCAGACGACAATTTTCCCAGCATGCAAAGGGCTAGAATAAAGTTGAAAACCTACCTGACACACATAGATTCAAAGTTTTGATCCCCCTCCACGGTCAGCTCCGTTATTTGCACATGAAAATCGTAAAGCTGAAATGGGTAACACATATATAAGGTCAATATAGAATAAAACTTTGCACAATTAAGGTATATCTTAATTAGAATGTACTAAAACATGTTTGGGGACGTCCGTGGCCGAGTGGTTAAGGTCGTTGACTTAAAACAACTAGCCCCTCACCGCTGTCGGTTCGAATCCCGAGAGGGACTTGGAATTTTTTCATGTGAGGAAGCTATCCAGCTAGCTTACGGAACGTCGGTGGTTCTACTCAGGTACACGTTCGTGCCTGAAATAATGCATGGAAGGGCACCTGAGGTCTTCCTCCACCAGTAAAGCTGGATCGTCGCCATGTGACCTATACTGTGTCGATGTGACGTAAAAACCAAAAATAAAAACTTGTTTGTTTAGGCGCTTCAAAAATATTCTCTTTATGTTCTCTATGAACTCAAAGCAAACTATTTAACGCAATGAACATGGATCATTACCGCTTTGTATGTAGGACACTGTGTATAACGTGTCCTATAAATAAGAAAATGTAGAAACCTTTGACACATAAGATATGAACTTGTGGAAAATATAGGCCGGTAGGATATTGGATACCAAGGGTGAAAGGAATATAGGCTGTGTATTCATTCGGCCGTGGAGATAGCTGCATGGGTACCGAGGCTATGTATACAATTGCCCGTTAAGATAGCTGGATACCAAATGTGAAATGTACTAGTACACCTTAACATGCTATAACATTTCATTAAACGTACAAAGGTAATAATAATAGAGGAGAAACAATATTGTATACCGACACTTTATTTATTTTGACCCATTAACTTAGTCGGGCGAGACCAATCTAATATTTAAGGTATTCAGGAGACATGGTTATTTTTCAGTTTTATGTCTAAGAGAAGGTTAATTTTAGGTTCAAATACAAAGTTTCAAATACTGATATGCCATTAAATTCTAATGCATATACATGTATACATTCAAACTTGTAAATAAAGCCAACTTTAAGATTAAAACATCTTTAAATTCGCAATTCGTTCACAATTTGGATAATATTATAACGTTTTAGGAGTAACTTCTTAGGTTTTTGTCTCATATACAAAAGGTTTACATCATATACAAACAAGTGTACACAATTTAAAACAGTTCTATATCATTTGATTCGAGACGAAACTCGGAACTCCTAAATAGTCCGAGGTTTGGCGGGAATGGCCGAAAATGCACGATTGACAGACGATTTTGTACCAGTTCAGTCAGAACGAGGCACCTTTCATTGCCTTTACTAACTCATAATTATAAGGTTATTTCATTTTCTGACAGTCATACCGACTGACAGTTGAAACATTTGTTTGATATGTGTTTTCCTAATTACGATCTTGCATGATTGTACAGCACTTAATCACCTTTCCCCTTTCTGTCATGAATATGTAAATTAGTTCCGCTTGATGACAATGAAATACTGCCATGTGCACGTGACATATCTAAATTTTTATACTTCTGATTTATTTTAATTGTTATGACAATCTCTACTGACATGTAAAACAGGTTAACTTCAAAGCCAAAATGCAATGCAAAAAATAAGCATGTTTTTTAAGCATGAGTTTTTTCGTAGCTGGTCATATTTTTTTCTTGACTATAGATAGAAGGCAATAATGCGAGTTTTAAAAGGGCACTTAGTTGCAGTTAAATGTTCTTTCTCTAAATTCATCGCAACAGTTTGGCAGTGTTTAATAAATGGTGTTCATATTCTACCACTGTTAATGATGTATTCATGATGACTATTCTTAAGTCGAACATATTTTAAAACAGTGTGGTTTCGAAGTATTAAAATACGTGTGTAAGAGTACTAAAATGTAAATTCGATTTGTTTTCAATGGTGGTATAAACGTTGAGGAAGCTGACCGTTAAATGAGAAAAGCTTGAACACAATCTAAACAAGAAATATGCCCATTAACAAATACTCCGATGTTGCATTGAGTAAAATAGCCTTTTTAAATAATGCAATACAAACACTATAAAAGAAAACAGAAAATAATAAATTACATTAATATTAGATGTCAATATATATATAAAATAGACCTTAAAATATGTATTATAAAGTTTCAAATTTTAAAAATGTATTTACCCATTTGGAAATGCGCAACTTTCAAATATCTACCTATATTGGCTCTGATTTCAAAATATTTGAAATACAACTTTCATAGGTCCTTAAAGAAATGTTATAAAATAATTTACCGCCAGCATGCTTTTCTTCGTCAGGACATTTGAATTCTTCAAAATCAATCTGATTGGTCGTTGCTCATATGGCACGTGATCTTGAACCCATGCGCGGTCAGCGAATATTCGAGAAGATGGCGGAAGAAGTAGTTCTGCGAAATCTTCGTTGAATTTAAACTTGATCATTCCAATTGACAGTAAAATTGGGACAATGATGCTGATGACGATTGTCTTCAGAGGGTTCCTGGCAATCGTTAGACCAATTCTGAAAGAGTGAGACGAAAATTAATGTTGAACACCACGCTAAATACCGGATTCTGGAATTTCCGCTATTTACCGCACAAGGCCCTTGAATGATTAAATGCTTAGGTCTCGCCTTTCCACCAGCCGAAATGCAATGTTAGACGTCTAATTCATCTATTCAAATCGATTTATATATGAAAATAAATAAAACATGTAAAAATCGGCTACAACATTTTGTGATCATGATTTCTGCTAGCGTCTAGAGGTACTGCTCCAACACTGTTTTAACGAAAAGGATTTGTTTGTCGCAGTTCATTTTGCATGTATACATTGCGCTTTTTAACAACTTGTAAATCAAAATCATTTAATTATGAAATGATAATTTGTTTATTTCTACAAAGTCTTTGGTCATCTTTTGCTTTTTACACAATTTCCATATATATAAAGTCAACAAAGTTTGTCAATTTTTCCAACCGTAATATTTCGTTTGGAAAACATTGTATTTAACAGTATTTATGTTCCTAGATTTTAATTCGGAAAATGGCGAAAGATGCAGTTGTTGTTTAAACATATAAAATCGTTATATCTTAAACATTCAACTTAGTAACTTACTTATAGAAGATTGACTCGAGTCCTTTTATCATAGCATTTCTTAGTTTTGTCACAATGCCTGGTGTTGGTCGCTCAGCTTGCGGATATGGTTCAATTACACGTTGTAAGCTATTAGTGTTTCCATTCGAATAATCGCTTTCTGAAACAGGATATATTATTGTAAATTTAGTATCATAAATAATATGAATTGAAAAAAGAAACTACTTAAAATTGAAATTGCCAATTTTCATAATAGTCTAAAATATAACATTTAACAGTACTTTTCCAGAGGATTATAGTCAAAAGTCAATCTATTATTACTAGATAACAGATTTATCCGGAACTCGGCAAATGTGCGGTTATCCAATCAAATTACGAGGAACAACTAAATCAAGGTATTATAATACTGCACGTTTGTAACGTCGTTTTTCATTGGATAATCGTGACGTTTATATAGATTTATATAAACGGCTGCTGTCAATTTAAGAAGAAATCTCACTTTTTTCCTCTAAATAAGCAATTTTGCTGTATTATAAATTTGTTATAAATATGCCTTACATGACCGCATTTAAACGTTTGTTTGCAATAGAACCGTTTATATAGGACCATATAACCTAGAACCGTTTATATAGGACCATATAACCTGTCAAGAATTGTATAACTAATGATATAAATCGAAAAGACACGGCAAAATATGTCTTTCCTACTAGCTGAAGTTTTGCGGACAATGTTCATTATAGTAGATGAATAGCACGTACCAAATCCCTTGTTGTCCATTTTAAATGTTCAGAAAGTTCTCACTTGATGTTAAGCCAATGTTCCCGAATCTACCGTCATTAAGTTAAATCATCATCACCTGAAAATAGCAATTAATTAACATAAGTATTTCAGTTGAAGATTTAAACGACTTCCGTTTATAGGTATTATGAGTCGGAGTGATATTTGTAGTTGATTTTGATAAAAAAATCATCAATCACCTAGTTTTTTCTAGTAGATTTTACCACTTTCAGTTACCAATTGCTGATAAAACTCCAAGTATTTCTTTAAACTTTAATGAAAAAATATATCAAAAAAGCACTTAATATAAAAGGAAGAAATTTGTTAATTTCCAATAAAGCGGATGGACGCCTACGCAACATCACGCCTCTTTAAAAACGTGTTTGTTAATCGTGAATGTTTCATTCTATTTTCCTGTGTAATTCATGTGCGTTAGAATTAATGCATTTAAAAAAACTATCTCACGACATTGCCATCAAAATATGAAAACAAGTTTTTTGAAGTTTTATTGTGTATTTAGCTAGTTACAGCTTTATGTTCTCTACATCCAAATCATTCAAGGGTATGCTAATTATGTAGGAAGATATTCAATTTAATTGTATTCAAAATATCATTTAATAAAAGCAAATTCGTTTCGCCCCTGTAATTTATACTTGCAAAGCCTTAGTGGGGCTTTTTTAGTAAACGCATTTCAAAATTGATGATCATTTTAATTCAAGGGAATTTTTGCCAGCCTACTTACCGCTTTATTCAGGCGATACACATGCGTATGAGTATATTCAACGTGGATGATCTACTTTGACAGATCAGAGTTATAGTTTTATACTTAAACTAAAAATCGCATAAACGTTGCATTAAAAACAGTTGAAATCATATGATTTTTGATAATATAAGTTCAGATAAGACAAGACAAGATAAGATAAGACAAAAGACAAGACAAAATAAGATAAGACAACAAGATAAGATAAGATAAACTAAGACAAGACAAGATAAAACAAAAGACAAGGCAAAACTAAGACACGATACGACCAGACCATACAAAAGACAAGACAAAAGACAAGACAAGATAAAACTTATATATATGAATTTCTCATTATCACTATACATTAGAAACCTGTCATACTCGTATGTTTTACATATTTCGATATAAAGCACTCTCTTATTCGCAAATAAAGTGGACAGTTAACAAGGACATGCACCTCATTTTCATTGTTATTACTACAATTAAAACATATTCTCTCATTAACTGGCAAAGCTTCATAACGACCAGTCTCAATTTTTTAAAGGAGCAACTCTCCATCTAAATTTGGATTATGCGCCACTATAATGCCTCTTTACTATTTCTGACTGTGTATAATGAATGATCTGTACGTAATGCTCAACACCAGTAGTTGAATTTGTTCTCGTTAACCAATCACTTCTGAAATCAAGAAACAGTTTGTCTTGCAACGAGTTCATAATATTTGATCACTCACACTGATTATAGTATTCGTTTAATAACAATGATTTATCACGACACTTTTGTATAAGAGTATCTTTTTCATAACACCACTTTTTCATTTTGTTGACCATTTAAATCTATGATTATTAAGTCTTGACGATGACGTATAATTTAACCTTAACCAATGACCAAGTACAGATCGCCATTTAATTATCCGAAGGGGAAGCAATCCCATTCCGCCGGTAACTGCGTCGTTCGGAGTATATTTGCCAACGTAAACTGCGTTGAACGCTAAGTATTCTCGGGTTCAGTTCTCATATTGCTGCTCCGTAACTAATCTTTGGCCACATAATACTGCAGTATAATTTAGCATAAACTGCATACGGCATTCCGCCCATGAGTTTGAAATTACTGGTAATTAGAACGAGAGCACGAGTAGCTGATTGCGCAACGTAGTTGGCGTAGTCTTAAGACTCATAGAGCATCAATCCCAGATATTTATATTGCGCTACACATTATGTTTCGTTACCTTGTAAGGTGAAATTATACCTTGTTTTCTTCATATATGGGTTACGGGTATGCATGACTTTAGTTTTGTCAATGTTTACACACATTCTGTATTACATGTGCATGTTATTTACGCCACATATCATAATGTATAATATCATTTTCATATCAAAACATTACTTGACGAATAACAATACATGAAGTTTCTACAAATGACATTTAACATAATCTCTATAGATCTAACAAAATTTCCATATAGCACATGGAACAATGTATTGTAAATTTTGTACATATTCTTTAAACTTTCATCGCATATTTGTTTCCACTTGTACTTTTAATTAGCATAGCTATATATATAGATTTTGATATCAATGATTTCCATTGAATTTTAGAAGGAAATTTCTCATCGTTTATGAAATTTGTAAGCACGCTGGTAAAGCCATATTAACCTATAATTCTATAAATGTCTGGCAAGAAACCTGTACATTTATTGAGGGGTTGAGTCCTATTTCCACTCTAACGCATCGATGGCTTACGGTGCTTTCAGCGCTTTGATTGTACATTGTACACGATAAAATAAATGAAATCACATAAACATGTACATATATATTACGACCGAATTAAAGCATAACTTTGTTTAATAAACATTTACTGCGCCCAATAAAAAAACTTTTTAATTGAAATACAGTAGTTGTTGATGGTTTGATGGTTTTAATCATTAGAATATTATATATAATGCTTTATAAAATACCTTTATAAAATGACTAACAGACAGCTTATCAGAATGTGTATGAAATTAAATAAGCTGTAACTTGGTCGTTTTTTGAGAGATGTCCCCGTAAATAACGACATATATGTGCAACAAACATTCATTAGTTTTTAAAAACATGCATATTTAATGTGTATGAGACTGAGTAAGAGACATAAGGAAGCATGTATGGGGCATCGGAATGAAGAGATGTTGTCGTATATAAGAAACATCATCTCTTTATTCCGGTGCCCCATACAGGCTTCCGTAGTTTTGCAAACACTATTACAATCTTGTTGCATTCTCCGAATCAAGTAGAAAAATCTTAATTTCCGTACGGTTATTATCGGGGACGTTGTTAAAAATGATAACTCATCACAAATAGTCCATTTACGTCGCTCTTATCGTGTTTGGTAGTGACAATATAACATTAACGTTACTTACACTTCCGCGTCAGTTTACTTAATTATACGCAATAAAATATAGGTAACTAGATCAACAACTTTTATACACATTTTATAATATAACGTATATATAATTATATAAATCACATATATAGTTATTTATAACATGTTTATCGCTCATTTCTTACACATACATGTATTTCAATGAAATATACCGAAATAAGTACATGTTTTGATATTCATACGTTGGTTGGTTAACAAATTCTCGGAAATCTCGTCTCAAAAATATATATTTCTTTATCAAATCACATAAAAACTGGTGAACATGTTAAACAACTTATTTTCACTTTCATTACAAAGACAGACTATTGTCATGGATTTATATTAAAAGAGGACATGCATGAAGGGGAATTAAATAATAAACTAACTAACTAATTAATTGAAAAGTTTATCATTTGGAAATGATCTACATTTATGATCTAATAAAACGGCTGAACCTCTATGAAAAGTATTCAGTGGTTGTGGTGATCCACGCAATACGTTAACCAAAAACCGAATCTTATGTAAAAATGTGGTTTAATTCAGAAAAAAAACAATCATTTAAGAGCAATATGTCTTCACCAGTGATATATAACAAAGACACCGAAGACTTGTGCGAAGTTAAAATTGTTAATGGGATATTAAGTTAAACAAAAAGACTAAGTTATTGCTGAAAGTAGAAAGTCGCAAGACTGTTACTTTAGAGTATTTAAGATGTGAAACAACATTGCATGGGCTTTTCTTAAGTAAATACAGATCTAAAAGCTACTTATACCTTTAAGCAAGAAAATTTCCGATTTATATTTTATTTTTTACCACATTTTATGAACGATTCTAAGAAAATCGTTCATGTACACGAACATACAAATGACGTGATAAATGAGCCTAATAAATATATATATTTTTTACACAGATATAACGAATATAGTGCAATTCCCTATGTCGCAGGCTGAGGAAAAAAATGAGCCGCGTCACGACAAAACCAACATAATGGGTTTGCGACCAGCATGGATCCAGATCAGGATTCATACTGTTCGCTTACAAACCCTATAACAAGTAAAGAAACTGATAGCGAACAGTATGGATCCTGATCAGACTGCGCGGATGCGCAGGCTGGTCTGGATCCATGCTGGTCGCAAAACCATTATGTTGGCTTTGTCGTGACGCGGCTCAAATGTGCACCCTGACCGGGACTCTTATCCGAAACCCTTGGAATATCGTACCGCGGCTCTACGGACTGAGCTATACGGTTGCGAAACACTATCTCCATAAATAGTCAAGAATTCTGAACCATGACACCTACAACTGAGTAAGAAGATCCGGGTACATATAATGATACATCTATTATGCCGTAAAAATGCAAAATTTTGTTTTACATGTATTTTGCATATAACATTCAAACCACCATTTGAATAGCAAAATATTTATATAATAATGTATGTCCATTTACTCGATTTATACCCGGTTTTTACGATTAAAAAAATCATGAAGGTTTAAAAAGGAAAAATATGTCAAGCAGGTACATCAGGTATTAGGTTCGAATAACGCTTTAACCTTTCAATAGCTTTGAATCCAGGATAATACATTTAAAATTAAATTAAGATATTTTGATATACAAAAAAGTGACCTATCAATAGTAAATGGACTGATACATACTGGGTTGCCTCTTTTTTGACCATATGATGATAATGATGATGATGATGATGATGATGATGATGATGATGATTAAGTATCTGTTCTGTTCTGTTCTATACTGTTTAAATATTGCGACCTGATGATATAAACTATTTTTTTTGCAACATCATTTGTCACAGTTACATAAACACATAACATAACTGTTTAACAAATAAATTATCATTTCATTAAATTAGCATAATAGATAAAATTATGGAGTTTGATATAAGTACACACATAGGTTAAAATTATGAAAAATCATAGAACTATAAGCTTATGACTACAAAAAGCCAGACACATTATAACTAAGCACAAAAGTGCTTAAAATCATTAGCATTTTATATTGTTGTCTATAAAGTTAACATAGATTTAAAGATATTATAAAGGAGGGTGAAAAAATATTATTCAGGTGGGAAAAAAAATTAATTAATACAATGATTTTGTTTAAGGTGATCTATGGTTACAAGGATAGCCCATTGAGCATGAAATCTTGTTTCCAATGGTGTCCTATGAACCAAAAATGGAACAAGATGAAAACCAGAGAGACTTATTTTAATAAGAAAAAATAGATGATAAAATAATATAACTTCGAAATAATGTTACCATTTCTAAATGTAAGTTTTAAATATAAAGTTTATAAATGAACATGCAAAATATGGTCACTAGTTTCAGAAGCTTGACATTAACAGGCTTTATTATCACAGTAGGTTTACATAATCACAGAAAATTAAAAAAAAAAGGAATTATATAAGTTGTCTAAGAAGAGAATGGAATGAAAGGTGGCGTTCTTGGGATGCCACTCAATAACTGTTACAGAGAAAATCACTTTAATGTAGTGCAAGATGACTTGTAATTAACAGAGGTTTTGTATAAAAATGGATTTGTTATACATTTTACATTATACTATTACAATCTTAGTACCTTTATAGTAATAAGTGCCATTACATGTGTTATTACAATGAAGAATGGAAAAGTTTAACTTTTTTGATCTAGTGTTGTATTTGTGTATATCAGATATTCGAATATAGTTTGTTTTCATATTGGACATTAATTATCCCTATAACCCTATATTCACTAAAAAAATCCTTAGATTATGATTAAGTCTTAGTTGTTTTACCTTATTTTCAATATTTAATATGTTCTCATCTGTAAAATCATTGTTTTGAGCTATATAAAGTTTCTTTTCAGGTTTTTATTAAGACTTCTGTACCAGGAGAAGCAAGAATAGGAAATATTAAAGATAAACGAATCAGTTTTTTCCACAGTTGAAAGATAGACATCTACTATATATGTCTGTACAAGAAAAGCTTACTGTTTATTTAAGATATAACAGTAATAATTTCTCTTCCAGATAAAACATTTTTAATTTTCAAATCAAGATAATTGACTGTCTTAGTTGATTCAATAGTGTGACCATTACAAGTAAATTTCAACTTATTGACTTTTCTAATTTTTTCTTAGGACCAAAAATCATACGTTCAGTTTTTCCTAGGTGGAGAGACAGTTTATTATCAAAGCAGACAATCTGAGTAAGATTCAAGAGCTTTACCTAATTTATGTGACCCTGTTGGAGGCAACAGATTCAACATCTATGCGACCAGTTGCAGAGCCAGATCAGCCGGAACATCCGGGGCGTCTGATTCTGGTCTTTCTGGTCTTAAGTGTTCAATATCCAGTTAATAATCATTTTGAAAAATTTCCCAAATTTGAAGAATGGTTTTGTTCAGATTGAAACATTGATAAGTCAATTTAAGATATTGAAATTGACATTATACTCATTTTCTGCACTGTCAAGTTCTGAATTGAATTCAAAAGCTTCACTGGTATAATGGTGAATGGCCAACAATTATTATTGATATTGGGAAATAAAAATCTACCTAAAATACAAAAGACTACATTAATTGAAAGTAACAGGTAAAGTCCGATTGATATTTACAGAAACTTCTTTGGGCTACATTAATTATCGTCCATGAAAAGAAAATTATAGAATTTAAAGGAATTATGGCAAAATGTAAACTTATTTTAACTCTTCTTCACTCAATATTCTGGGGTAAGGATTAAAAGATGTTATCCGGAACTCGGCAAATATGGGTTTTTCCAAGCTGATACCCAGCTAAAATCGTTATATAGCTTCACGGTGCACTACTGGTGTCAACCTGTTACGCTTATTTTCGAAACTGTAACTATAAAAAATTGTTTGTAACCCCGGATTAGCTATGAAATAATTCAATATATTCTTAATTTAGGAAATTCACGCGAAAGATATTTTTCTGCACGTACCAGAGTTGTTTTGTTTTTGTTGCTGTTATTGTTGTTGTTGTTGTTACCCGATTATCCGTTTTATGAACATTATAGTTAAACGGTTATACATGCGGAAGTCGAATGAAAAAAATCCAGATATACTGTGTAAAATATCGATTAATATTATAGTATATTCTTCATTTTAAAGGTATAAAATTACGTTGTAAATAAAACAGTTATTCAAGCATTACACCATACTTTATCCTTAAATAAGACACCAGGAAATAGTCTAAATTAAACAATTACCTTACGGCTATGTACAAACTCCTTTAACTCTGGTCAGTGTATTAAATTATCCTTATGTATATATATATATATATAATCTTCCAAAGTTTTCTCCTAAAAAATCCAAAAATGAATCAGGCAAAGAAAATAACTGATAAATAATTTACCACACACACTCCGCTTTAAAGTTTAGTGACAAACGAAAATAAGAGTAAAATATCCTCAAAACTGCCTGTCACAATGCGTGTGCAATCAACACTTCACTAGAATCATTTGTTATATACATTAATCAATCATTTCTTCTCATCGTCGAAGTTTTGCCCCTGGTGTTTTACTTGTATGTTAGCCATGTTTTTAACTTTTAAACCTGCTAAATTGTTGAAATGTTTCAGGTGAACATGAAGTGGTGCGTGTCAGTTTTATTGAAAAATGTATGCTTGTTGTAGACGTTTTCAAGGTCCACAAAACATATAGAACGTTTTTAATCTATATCAATTATTTAACACGTGTATTTGACTTTAGATGTAGAATGTTTTGTTGTGTTAGCCGAGGGGTTTACGTCTTTGAAGTTTAGTAGAGGTGGGACAATATAAATTCATCATTTATAATGTGGGCAGTTAAATTTCTCATTTGTCTTGATAATAAAACTAATGTAGATGATGATTATGATGATGATGATGATGATGAGAAGATGATGATGATGATTATGACGACGAACCGTTTCCATGGTCGAGGGGTTAGAGTCGATGACTTCTAATCCAGTTACCTCTCTGGCGTGGGTTCGATCCCTGGGAGATGCTTTGGTAGTTTAGCGCGGAGGAAGGTAGTCTAGTACTGCATGGTGTAAGTCTCCAGGAACGATGGTTAGGAAACTACCCGCCTATATGACTGAAATACTGTTGGAAAAAGGAGTAAAATGAAAACAAACAAACAATTATGACGACGACGATGATGATTGGGATGATGATGATGGTGGTCTAAAAATGATCATTATGATGAATAACAAAATACCACCAGAGAAATTTTTCTAGCGATAGTTGTTTTGTTTTGTTTCTATTTCATTTATATTTTTTCATAATTTATTTATTTATTTTTGTTTGTTTGTTTGTTTGTTTTTTGTTGATGTTTTTTTTGCATTGTACGTTCACACTCGAATAAAATAAATATGAATGACATATTAATCATTTACTTTGACTTGCATTGTCTCGAAAAGTTCCTTTGACGTGAAATATTAAAATCACTGGCCTCAAGGCAGACCTTAAACCCAGCCAACATTCTATATCGGCCCGACATCAAACCGACATGGTTTTCTATGACGGCCCGATGTCGGCTTTAACCTCGGGTGCAAATAGGAATGATGTTGGCCCGACATCGGCAGCACAATATCGGGCCGCTATCTTAACGATATATGCCCGATATTTCTTGCCGACATCGGCCTACATCAAATCAATAGCGGTGCGATCTCAGCCAACAGTAGAAAGATATCGGTCCTATATCGACCAGGTATCATCCTTATGCTAGCATGTTGATGACATCTAGCAGCAAACACTTGGCATAAACTGCAAAAACACAAAATAAAAGATAATTATTTTACAAAATAAGATAATAAAGACTGAATGTTCAAATGACAATCACAACCATGATAATGCATGTCGCGAAATCATGTGACAAATATTTTCAAACATAATTTAACATCTTAAAAAAGAGACAAATAGATAAATTGTATTTTTCCAATAATTCTAAGTAGGCTAATTCTAAGTGTAAAAATCAAATTATTAACAGCGTTTACATTATTTGTTGAATCATCATTACATTTAAAAAAAACATGTTTTTCATCACCTTCCTTTGTTAGCTTTTCTTTTTGGCGCTTAATCTGTTAATTGTAGAACTGCAGTGAATATTTTCAAGCTTTTCATTTAAAATATAATAAAAGAGTGATTGTTATGTAGTCAAAACTTAAATATTGAATTTAAGTACAAACCACATATCATTTCCAAACTCAACTATGATTATTTTAAAAATTCATATCAAAATGTACAATTATTTGCTGCATGATTTTCAATTCAACAGAAAACGCAGTATCGTACGGATGTCAATCCGATATACAAAATAACTGCATTGATAGGTCATGTAGGCCCGACGCAGACCCGATGTATCTTTTTTGATGTAACACGAAATGTGGTGAATGTGGCTCTAGTAG
This sequence comes from Ruditapes philippinarum, assembly GCF_026571515.1. Lineage (NCBI taxonomy): Eukaryota > Metazoa > Mollusca > Bivalvia > Venerida > Veneridae > Ruditapes > Ruditapes philippinarum. Next base: position 92,620 of record NW_026857281.1, read on the forward strand.
TTGAAATCATACACGGGACAATTTATTCACATTATTAAGTAAACAATGCCTTTGCAATAAGAATTTTTCAAAATACACATTATGTCGACACTGCAGCGGCCCGACGTCGGCCAATAGTCGGCATAATTTGCCAGCATGCCGACATTAATCCAATATCGGCCCGATATGGTCATGCTGGCCGGGAAACAGTACCACAAAGATATATTATAACTAATTTTCATTGACATTTGAATTTTTTTCATTACATGTATCTTGATTAAGGAAGGCTTTGATTTTTAATTTTCAGATTGTTATCGCATGGCTAGGATTTTTTTCTTTGTTCCTTCTAAAACGTTATATTCAGCGCACTGTATTGGTATGTAACATTGCCGTTTTTTCATTGATTCATATACGAGAAAAACACTAAACTGATATATAACAATTGATTTTATTTTTATTTCATTATTCTTAGTTCATATTTGCTCTTGTAATGTATCAGTGAAGGTTTTTACAGAGGCTGGATTGAGGCGGAGGTATCACACATTCCCAGTAGCAAAAACAAAAACACATAGATTAATTAGCTGGCATTGGTTCATTATTTGTTTGGGTCGTCAGACCAAACAAATAATGGAAGCGAAATTTTAGACTCTAATGCTGTTAATTGCAATTGCCGAAAGTAGTCCTCTTCTTTGAAGCGGTTACTTCCCTTTATATGAACACTAACACCGAAAAATACAGGGGAGATCACTACGTAAAGATGGTCAAATGACAGGCGCATTAATTTGCAAGCAAAATAATTCCCGAATGGTCGAAGATTCCTAATATTGTTTTATTCTTTATAGATATACATGCTTATAGTAAGCTCCATGATTATTTACATCTGTGTTAAACAACAGTTAGCGTCGTTACAAACCCTAATTTAGAATAATGTGGTTTTCTTCATGTCGTTCACATATAAACTCACCGTGGCCGTTAGGTTTGCGCTCTCGCTTAGCAAGCGAGAGGTCTGGAGTTCAATACAAATCCCAGTTAAGGTAACTCATTTTTTTTTCAAATTGTTTAAGTCAAATAAGCATTGGATTGAATATCAGTGTTGCAATTAGTCTTATAGCCAATTTACTACAATTAAAACGCTGAATAGTATTGGTGGCACTATACAAAAACAAATTGGTTTATAATCTCACAATTAACCTTCACCTTTCTGACATTCTGAGACCCAAACAAATTCAACGCCTTCTGTGCTTTGATTTATTCTAGGATTCACATTTGAAACAAAAGGGAAATGGCACGGGTGTAAGAAAAGCAAAGCACTGATTTCTGTTGCAAATATATATATATATGAAATTGCGATAAAACATAATTATTTTTATTGATATAGGAAACTCGTTAATTACCGCGGTATAATATCATTATTTCACATATGGTGTTACACTGGAAATCTGGATCAGCGGAGATTCACATATTTTTTTAACCGATGCTAAATTTTGAAATTTAATCCCCGTGTTAATTTGTTTCATATATTCAGACATATTTTTTTTAAATCACAGATGTATACACAAATGTGCCGAAATACTTTATATTTCGTTGGATGTCAAATAAATACATTCGTTATTCGTAATTATACAAAGATAACACCCTTTGGCTTTGTTTATTGGTAGAACAAATTGCAATCCGAATCAACTCCAAGATGATTATCAATAATCGAAGAGGTGTTCCGAACGGATCGGCAGATGATTAAAGAACCAATACAACATTTCAGATAGGAAGTTCGCACGCATGCGGAACTGCAACTCGGGGAACACGCTTTTATTGCAGCACTTACATGACAGCTTGCATGGTGTTAACAAGCTGCCGGTGTCCTGACTGAAGTCGAGGGGGTATCTCTAGAAAGTAGGCAGGGACGACCAGGAAGGGTACTAAGATACGTGAGCCCCTAGTACGTAGTGACGGCTTTCGCCATCATAAGTTACTGTACGTTTATGAAGATCTCACAAAAATGGCTCATTGGCCGCTGTACAGTGACCTACTTTCGGTTCAGTAATTTTTTTTATTTTATTTTTCTTTGGGGGGGGGAGGGGGTTGAGGGGTTAAACTCTGTGGAAATTGCAAGGAGGCAAATTATCACCACTTTGCGCTTCATAATAAAACCTTAATGGGCCTGACTTGTGGTATGTCCGGGATCCGTACCCGAAAGTGAAAGCTACTTTTTTGCCTTGACGAATGGACCTGCATTAAACTTAGACTACAAATTATATCAATATAATATTAATAATCTTAATTTAAAGCATATATGGATAACACGATATTTTCATCTTGAATAAGACAAAAATACAAAAATTAATAGTATTTGGATTATGTTCTTAGTGACTGATTAAGAAACTATTGATACAGTAGTTATAATGATTGTTTGTTTGTTTGTTTTTCTGTTTCAACGCCGATTCTTATACATTTTAGCTGTACATCCGTCTAACCTGGATAACTAACCTAATTAAGTACACAAATTTCTCCGCAAGTGACTTGCCACTCATCTCGCTGGATTTCTGAATCAGTGATGAGATACGAATGATCATTAGACTAAACGCCCGTAATCAGTTGTCGCAGAGAAATTTCGCCTCACCCTTGGATTGAACCAGTTATCCCTAGAGAAATAATCCCGACAAGTACAAAATTCCAGTCGCTAAGTAAATATAGGTTGTTGAGCATTCAAAAATGGAAAAATCAAATATTTGCGTGGGGTTTGTGTCCTGCTGCTGCTGCCACCGCTGCCGCTTGTTTTCTTGCATATTCACCGTGCATATCAAGTAACGCTGGAATGTGCAAATAACGTAAAAGTTACGCCGAATCTGCGCAACGCTATTGCCAAAACGAATAACACAGTAAGTAAACGAGCCAAAATATTTTATTCTAAATCAAATTTAAAGAAATGAATAAGCGCATACGGCTTCTGCGACATTATACTTTAAAAAGCATTATAATTTTTGTTAGTAATATGTTTACTTTTTAGATCATTCGTGAGAAAGACAACCTGATTATTGTTTTGAATGTGAGTTTTGTGTTTCGTCAAATAAATGTGTACATTTAAAACATTTACAACTTTACTTTTTCATATTCTGTATACTTAAGACATTTGTCAAACTACAACTGTCGTATAACAATAGAAGGAAACTGGTAAAATTGGATTTAGCGACTTTTAAAGAGATAACCTCCGCTGCTTCAGTGTTTCATTCACGAATTCGGCGTTACCTCGTAAAAATTATCTGCAAAATTACGTTTTATATGACACGAGTAGATTGGGAAATGTATCAGGTACACCGAATTAAAAGATGATAAAGTAATATGTACGTTATTGTATTAAAAGATATCAACGAGACTAAAAATCGCCATCAATACGCTAAAATCAGGTCGTCATTTTCACGAATGGTCTTGGAAAAATAAAAAATTTTATGGAAGTATTTTTGATGAGGTTTAAAGCATATGAGGTTTGAAGTTCTGCAAACGAGTATTAAATGTTAAAGATATCCACAAGTAATGCTGGTGTATATGGTGGAATTAGGACATTCCCGCTGTTATATTCAATCGCTACATTAAAGTGCTCAAAATTTTGGTTTAAAGTGTTAAAACTAGTAATTGTGTTTTTAAAAAACGGTTTGTATTCAATTATGCTTGAAAACGTACAAAAGAATAAAACTAATTGGTTGTCAAAATGTAAAATCAATGTTATATACGTTTGGTTTATGGGTATGTTTGGGAAAACCCTTTAAAATTGTAATGAAGTCACATTTATTATACAATTTAAACAGCGTTTGTTAGACTGTTTCACTCAAGAATGGAAAAGTAGCTTAGAGAACAAACAGAGTGTTAACTGTATATAAACATATTAAACATGACTTCAAATATGAAAGTTACCTGAATTCTGTTAAAAACAAATTATTTAGACAACTTATTACAAAATTTAGATTATCCGCTCACAAATTACGCATCGAAACCGGAAGGTATGGACAAAATAGAATTGAAAGAACTGAAAGACGATGTGAAATATGTAATTCTTCTGATATTGAAGATGAGTTCCATTTTGTTATTATGTGTCCCAAGTATAAATGGATTAGGAAACGTTACATAGACAATTATTATTATGAACGACCTAGCATGTTTAAATTTCTGGAATTAATGTCAGTCACAAACATAGATGTTTTAAACAAATTAGCATGTTATCTTAATTGTGCTTTAAAAATCAGATCCAACGAACTGCTATAATTTGATTTTTGTATAACCTTCACAAGTGACATTTGTTAAAAAAAACAACAACATTAAATACGTTATATTCAGAAATTGCCAGAGTTACTGTGGCGATTTGTACTTACGAATTGCATTAGTTTCTGTTACACATAAAATGTTATTCAGAAAATTTATTTATCTCTCTCTGTACTCATGCTGTAATTGATTTGACTTTTGTATTATATGATTGTATTGTATTTATATAGACGAGGAGCGTAGAGCTCAAGTCTACAATAAAAATTTTGTTCTGTTCTGTTCTGTTCATAATGCCTCAGCAAAAATTTCTTTCAATTTGGTGTACAATAAAAAATATTGGTCCATTTTCTTATTGCGGTGCTCATTTTAGCCACTACATTGCGCAATTTTGCGTTACTCTACTGAGACCCAAACAAATTCAACGCCTTCTGTGCTTTGATTTATTCTAGGATTCACATTTGAAACAAAAGGGAAATGGCACGGGTGTAAGAAAAGCAAAGCACTGATTTCTGTTGCAAATATATATATATATGAAATTGCGATAAAACATAATTATTTTTATTGATATAGGAAACTCGTTAATTACCGCGGTATAATATCATTATTTCACATATGGTGTTACACTGGAAATCTGGATCAGCGGAGATTCACATATATTTTTTAACCGATGCTAAATTTTGAAATTTAATCCCCGTGTTAATTTGTTTCATATATTCAGACATATTTTTTTTAAATCACAGATGTATACACAAATGTGCCGAAATACTTTATTTTTCGTTGGATGTCAAATAAATACATTCGTTATTCGTAATTATACAAAGATAACACCCTTTGGCTTTGTTTATTGGTAGAACAAATTGCAATCCGAATCAACTCCAAGATGATTATCAATAATCGAAGAGGTGTTCCGAACGGATCGGCAGATGATTAAAGAACCAATACAACATTTCAGATAGGAAGTTCGCACGCATGCGGAACTGCAACTCGGGGAACACGCTTTTATTGCAGCACTTACATGACAGCTCGCATGGTGTTAACAAGCTGCCGGTGTCCTGACTGAAGTCGAGGGGGTATCTCTAGAAAGTAGGCAGGGACGACCAGGAAGGGTACTAAGATACGTGAGCCCCTAGTACGTAGTGACGGCTTTCGCCATCATAAGTAACTGTACGTTTATGAAGATCTCACAAAAATGGCTCATTGGCCGCTGTACAGTGACCTACTTTCGGTTCAGTAATTTTTTTTATTTTATTTTTCTTTGGGGGGGAGGGGGTTGAGGGGTTAAACTCTGTGGAAATTGCAAGGAGGCAAATTATCACCACTTTGCGCTTCATAATAAAACCTTAATGGGCCTGACTTGTGGTATGTCCGGGATCCGTACCCGAAAGTGAAAGCTACTTCTGCGACATTATACTTTAAAAAGCATTATAATTTTTGTTAGTAATATGTTTACTTTTTAGATCATTCGTGAGAAAGACAACCTGATTATTGTTTTGAATGTGAGTTTTGTGTTTCGTCAAATAAATGTGTACATTTAAAACATTTACAACTTTACTTTTTCATATTCTGTATACTTAAGACATTTGTCAAACTACAACTGTCGTATAACAATAGAAGGAAACTGGTAAAATTGGATTTAGCGACTTTTAAAGAGATAACCTCCGCTGCTTCAGTGTTTCATTCACGAATTCGGCGTTACCTCGTAAAAATTATCTGCTAAATTACGTTTTATATGACACGAGTAGATTGGGAAATGTATCAGGTACACCGAATTAAAAGATGATCAAGTAATATGTACGTTATTGTATTAAAAGATATCAACGAGACTAAAAATCGCCATCAATACGCTAAAATCAGGTCGTCATTTTCACGAATGGTCTTGAAAAATAAAAAATTTTATGGAAGTATTTTTGATGAGGTTTAAAGCATATGAGGTTTGAAGTTCTGCAAACGAGTATTAAATGTTAAGATATCCACAAGTAATGCTGGTGTATATGGTGAATTAGGACGATTCCCGCTGTATATCAATCGCTACATTAAAGTGCTCAAATTTTGGTTTAAAGTGTTAAAAACTAGTAATTGTGTTTTAAAAACGGTGTATTCAATTATGCTTGAAAACGTACAAAAGAATAAAACTAATTGGTTGTCAAATGTAAAATCAATGTTATATACGTTTGGTTATGGGTATGTTTGGGAAAACCCTTTAAATTGTAATGAAGTCACATTTATTATACAATTTAAACAGCGTTTGTTAGACTGTTTCACTCAAGAATGGAAAAGTAGCTTAGAGAACAACAGAGTGTTAACTGTATATAAACATATTAAACATGACTTCAAATATGAAAGTTACCTGAATTCTGTTAAAAACAAATTATTTAGACAACTTATTACAAAATTTAGATTATCCGCTCACAAATTACGCATCGAAACCGGAAGGTATGGACAAAATAGAATTGAAAGAACTGAAAGACGATGTGAAATATGTAATTCTTCTGATATTGAAGATGAGTTCCATTTTGTTATTATGTGTCCCAAGTATAAATGGATTAGGAAACGTTACATAGACAATTATTATTATGAACGACCTAGCATGTTTAAATTTCTGGAATTAATGTCAGTCACAAACATAGATGTTTTAAACAAATTAGCATGTTATCTTAATTGTGCTTTAAAATCAGATCCAACGAACTGCTATAATTTGATTTTTGTATAACCTTCACAAGTGACATTTGTTAAAAAAAAACAACAACATTAAATACGTTATATTTCAGAATTGCCAGAGTTTACTGTGGCGATTTGTACTTACGAATTGCATTAGTTTCTGTTACACATAAAATGTTATTCAGAAAATTTATTTATCTCTCTCTGTACTCATGCTGTAATTGATTTGACTTTTGTATTATATGATTGTATTGTATTTATATAGACGAGGAGCGTAGAGCTCAAGTCTACAATAAAAATTTTGTTCTGTTCTGTTCTGTTCATAATGCCTCAGCAAAAATTTCTTTCAATTTGGTGTACAATAAAAAATATTGGTCCATTTTCTTATTGCGGTGCTCATTTTAGCCACTACATTGCGCAATTTTGCGTTACTTTTGCACAATTCCAGCGTTATTTGCACATTCCTGCGTTACTGGATATACACGGTAATATTTATTTTATTTTGTATGTGTATTTTTATTGGTCCACAGCAATAGAAAAAGTAAGTTCAACAAACAAATCAAACAGAAATATAACTCTATCATACTCTGTTGATTAACATTTATTACATACTGTTAGGTGTACTTACACATTAATTCTATTAATATATAAAAGGTTAATAATGTGATATAAAATATGATTAGATTAATCAAACACATCAAATCATAATAATGCCGTTCTTTTACCGTTTAGTATCATATAATAAATGAAATACATCCTCGATTTACTTACAACCACAAAACACACAATTTAAAACTAATAAAATATTAAGTTGAAAGTGCAAATGATAATACATGTAGTTATCCGCTTTCCCCCTTTCGAAAATTTGAACTCGTGCTTTAAATATAGGACTCTTTACATGTATAGCAAAAATGATGGTGAAAGTTCTAGTTAACATGATATAACAAGTTTACAAATGCAACAGTATTTGAATATTTAGATTATTCTAAACATAATAGTAGCTATTTACCACTACACAAATAAAATTGCATGTGCTACTGCGCAGTTTAATGCCAAGTGATGGTGAATTAATGTTAACCTTAATGTTAACACGTATATACATTTTTGATTATAATTTTTGATTTTAAAAAACATTATAAATAAATTGCTCTGTACTCTGTAATATCTGCCAGGCAATGTGGACATTTTTTATTATCCGCCATAACCCGTCTTATACATTGTTCACAAGTCTGTGTATGTCCGCATGGGAAAACAGCTGTATTTCTATTTCTATTATAGCAAATGCCGCATTTAAGGTTTTCATCCGCGTTCTGTGCTCTTACATTAGAATTACCAGTGCCATTGTCGTTTTGTAAATCCGGATAAAGTCTTTGTCTTCCATCGCTTTCATCATATACATCATCGTCAGAATCAAGTACATTCCTGTTTTGATTAGTTCTGTTGTTTCCATGGAAAAAATTCCGCACTTTGTTAGAAAATATGAATAAGGGAATTAGCATGAGTGCCCAGCATAATAAAAGAGATTCACGTTTATCTGATAAGAAATCTCTGATCTGTTGTAAATGATACACAATCTCATTCATGATATATGGAAACGAATTGCTTATATGCCTAATGATGTTCGAGACAATTGGTAATACATGTATACAGTGTTTAATAAGAGCATCTGCCACTTCAAGAATACACGTGAATAAGTAAACAGCAATTTCTCCCCATAATAATGTAACCGAAGCAATAGTTTCCGTAATATATCCAAGAATTGGGAAGAATTCGCATCCAATATCTGCAAAAATACATAACATCACCGATCCTATGCTCAGCCCACTTATCAAAACAAATATGAAGAACAACAGGCACAACATTTTCTTCACCGGAGACCGTTTGTTTGTATTTCACGGCGACACTTATGTTTCGCTTAAATCTTCTTTGATAATAAATAGAACAAACTTTGTACTTAATTGTATGTAGATCTATACATTCTACAATAATGCAACCAACGATCTAAATTGCAATAAAAACAAACCGAAAGTACACTAGGTTGTCAAAAATGAATATGGTGTTTGTTTACAGGGTGTGTGTGTTTCTACTATTAAGATTAAACGAAAATAATGCAGGTTAAACAATAATGTAATTCGTATGTCATGGTTAGCTATTGATGTGTTCATTTAAGTACTAAGATATTAAGATTCAATAAAATCTATTTTAGTAATTTTAAGACATTTTACGGAAATTATTCTCATGAAAGGAAAACGACCAAAAAACGTTGAAACCAATTTCTTCTTTCTTACTCAACCACGATAACTTCAGAGCTATCCTAACGGTCAATGGATACCAGAAATGAAGAACTGTTTACGGAGACGGTCCACTGAACGTAACTGAATGTTCGGCAAATTTATACAATAGTACATCCATCCCCAATCGCAACTACTCGGCCCTTTCCGTCAGTCTTCGGATAATATTATAGATAGTAGCCGAGGCAGTTCCGAATGCATCCATCCCGTCCAAAGCAAAATTCTGGACACAGAATATCCGGTACCGGAATTTGACGGCTATAACCTTAAATCCACATTTTATGGAAAAAAAACCTGATATATTTTCAATTGGTTAGTTTCATTTAGAGTGAAATAATGTTTGTTTCTAAACGATTGACTCAGAAACTAAGATATTCGCATATGAACATTGACCTACAAATAATAGAGTGACAATCAGTTTATAAATATCAGAAAACGGTTTTAAATAAAAGCTACAAATGTCGTCTACCTACAGTGCAAGAAGGCTATGAATTTACTTATTTGAGATTTAGCTAAAATGCATGAACAGTGTTTCCTCATTTGTAGTATGCGGATATTTTGTAATCTTACAGTTAAAGATCCTATAACACATTTTTTATGGTTTTATTTAATATATATATGATGCTCAAATTAAGATTTGTCAATATTTACTGTAAGTTCCAATAAGCATTATTTATAAAGATATTACCGAATTTAACAGTTCATGTAAATAAAGGGAGGTATTAGAAATTTATTTACTATAAATTCTAAGTCAAATTTTGCAATGAAAATGAATACATATAATTTATTGATTACATATAATGTGCACAAATATTTGCAGTACATATTTTACACATTCTTCGATGTTTGAAAATTGTTTTATTTGCATCATTTAATACATATATAATTTCTTCACACAGTAACAATATCAATCACTAAACATACAGGATCTTTAATAATGAGAGGGACACAGCACAGGGTGAATGCAATCGACAGTGCAAATGCATACGTAATTATAAATAGAATTATTGATAGACTTGAGTTTTTTTGGGAAACTGACGAGGAAGTAAATTTACATGAAAATCAAAGTTGAAAAGCTGCTTTTTTCATAATTTTAATTATACATAGTGTAGTTCAAATCAAATGAATCATCCAAATCAAATGAATCGTTTTTTAAAGGCCTTGGACGAAAATGTTTTGCGTGTGCGCGTGCGTGCGTTCGTGCGTATGTGTGGGGGGTTTTATGTGTAGGAATTATTTGAAAAGGGCCATTTCAAAATTCAAAAGAACTTCTTTCTACACGACAAGGATCGGTACTATCTGGTTGAGACCTTACTAGTAGCCCGTACTACAAACTAATGATATAAATATTATTAACATTCAGATTCATGCTAAGTTTCATAAAATTTTGGAAAATGTTTTTATAAGTAAAACATTGTAAAAAACAAAAGAATGTAATGTACACGTTGCAAAAAGCACTTACAATCCTCGTAATTTCTGGAAAAAAAATCCTTCTGCATTAGTGACGCATTAAAAGTTGGTGATAAATGCTGCAAATTCAGCATATATACAATGTAATTAATTACTTAGACATAATTCATAGTATTTTCCTTTAAATCTTAGTGCATTTTTCTCAAGAAATATTTTGGCTGCTCTGTAGGTATGCAGCTTTTGACATATAAAAAGATTCGTCCCGTATGAATGGCCATCATCCTATATCATCTCAATCCATTTCAACGCCTATTCATCAAAACAATTGAATACTTATATTTTATTTACATATACATGTAACTTGCATGTCGGGCACCAGATTTTACAAATCACCTCGCACATGTGCACTTTGATAAGTATATTTCTATGATTTTCGCCATAAATTGTTTATCTTTATTTTTGTGGAAATCTTTTTATGGTATTTCACATTCTATATATATTATTGTATATGTGACTGATGCCTCTAAGAGGCCCTAGCATTTTCAATAAACTATTATCAAGGCGTTTGTCTACGTCCTTCACAGATACATGTAATTGTTGTTAATCATTATGTTTCATTATCACCGCGGATTTATATTACAATTAAAGTCCGTGGTGGCGTAAACCAATGGAAGTATATTCGATTTGCGCATGCGTGCCTTCAAATCCGGGTGAGTAAATGTTTGGAGGCCCGTCCAGAAGAAATTAGTTGTTATGAATTATAGAATGACATTAAGTATTACATGTCGCAATGAATGAAAAGGATGAATAAAAATGAGAGAAAAATATGGGAAAATAAATAGGACAAATATATTTAGGATATGTACATATATGATATTACAAAATGACAAACATACAGGGGATATATACATGTAACAACACAATATATAAGACATACATACAAACAATAAATTATACATGTCGGTATATTACCCTCGTGACATTCTGATATGTAATGTAATTTTATGTTATGTTTTGCTATAGTATGATATGGTTACGTACATTATGTTACGTAAACTTATCTTTATACTTATGTTACGTTATGTCCATGTCATGCTATGTTACTTTAGGTTATGTTATATGTTCTACATGTTCTATCATATCTTTCTACATATACATTTTAGCGCATTTAGAAGTTTAACAAATAAAAGCACCACCATGACTTAATAAAATATTGAATTCCTTTTTAATTTTTTACAGTATTGATTTACTCCGTTAATTTTGGTATTTCAAACGGGCTGATTTGATAAAGGACTGATATGTCCGTTAAATGCTAAATTGTAATTTTTTTATAAGAAAAATAAATAATACTTATTAAGAAATGTTTAAAACGGGGGCCCAATCGATATATAGAGGATATTTGTTTGTTTTGCATGTAAGATTGAAATATAATTTCACTGAGTGGACACCAGATGCAATATTTTCACGAGTGGCGTAGCCACGAGTGAAAATATAATAGCTGGTGTTCACGAATGAAATATATTTCAATCTTATATGTAAAACAAATAAATTTTCTTTTTATTTCATGCTTTTTAAGTGATTTTAAGAATTTTTTTACTGATTTTGCCGTGTAACGTCGCGCATTCTCCTTCGTGACGTCATCACATCATGACGTCATATTATCAATTTTGAAATATAGTTCTGTTAAATTTCTCTAATTTTGCTTAATTTCTAACATGATGTATGGTGACATCGACTTTCTTTTCCTAAAGAAGCAAAATTTACGTAGGATGGCACTTATTTCAGTATGTTATTCCATTTAGTTTAATTTTCTTTTCATCCACATTCAGATATAGTCCGGCTTCAGTGAAAATTATATTTTATAAATTTCACTAGTGGTTTATCAGAATATAATCATCTGATATATTACAATAAAACACTGGAAAGCATGAAATAAGGGACAGATATTCCATGGGCCGAAAAATCAAAAAATACCAGCGTACGTGTCAGTAGACTTTCACAAACGTCTGGCGATAACGATTTTATGTTTGGATATGTTTTGTATTTATCGTACTTTCATTATCACAGTGGAAATAGAAAATTTGTAGAAAAAGTTACACACATACCATTTGCATTTATTGCAGCTACAGATCATTTATCTTATTTCTGATATGTGGTAAGTAAAGGAGATAATTGCATTTACCAGGGACTTTTTATACAGTCCTAGAATTAACGGGTAAAGATTTTGTGACCCATTTTTAAAAATTTAAAATCAAAATGAAACCTAAACTTTTAACAACTGTTTAACTGTTTAAGTTTTAAACCTAAAATCTATTTGAATACTGCCAACCCCTTGTGCGAGTGTAACTGTACATCTATATCTGTATGTTTCTTTAACGGTGCACAGGAAAAAAGAGAATAAAATAGGATAGAAAGAAGAAGGACACGGACACAGTTTTTTGCTAGATAGAAATTAAAAAGAAATTAAGAAGCAGAAAGTAGTGTGTACACAGTTACTTTTCAACCAACTAGGCAAGACCAAACCAGCTTTCATGGCGGTGCCCAGGTCCGAGACCCTGCTGGCATAGCTCAAGCCCTTCACTTCGCGGTACTTCTTAACTGTGCATGTTAGTCCCCTTTACAAGGTTAGTTTAGACAGCTCATTCTTGAAGGATGCCAAAGAATGAGCCTCGGGAACAGATGCTGGCAGGTTGGTAATAAGTACAGTACGGCTGAAGTGATATTTGCATTTTCCACTTTGTCACCGCGGACACTTAATTGTTTCTTGACAAAAATACATGACAGTTTTTTTGTGATATATAAAAAAGGGTGGAAGTCAATTGAGTCTCTGCATTTCTTTGATGATTCGGCAACAAGTAGCCCGGGGTTCTATGATATCGAGGTACTTGACGTTTATCGGAAAATATTTAAATATAAATATCATAAATGAATGAGATTTTTCTTCCATCTTATAATTGAACCTTTTCCAGAACTGTTAGTCATAAAATTATTTCAAAAGAACCAATAAAAATGACATTTTTTAGAATATTTTCAATGCCTGCCATTTTGGGTCATTTCAGAGGAGGTTACTACAGTATCAAGGTAATCCCCAAAAAAGCAGACATGGAAGAATTGATGGTTCAAAACTTTCAAGTTAAGCTGTGAAAAACTTCCAACAGTTAACTTGCTATAAAATTAACATATAAACAGACTATATATCAGGCCCGTCGTCACGATTTTGTGATTGGTGCGGCCAATTTGGTAGATTTTAGCCAGAATCTAGGGGGGTACGGGGGCATGCTCCCCCGGAAATTTTTATGCCCCCACAATGTGGGAGCATATAGCGTTGCACTTGTCCGTCAATACGTCAGTCCGTCCGTCAGTCCGTACGTCCCGAAATCTTGTGAACGCAACTCCTCTTAAACCGGATGGCAGATTTTGCTTAAACTTACAGGGATGAACAACCTTAATGTGTAGATGGTAGTAAAGGAAGGAATTTTTGCTGCGACCAAATTTAACAGAATTATGGCCCTTTGTTCATTTTTTCACTAGATACTATGTAGAAATTTTGTGAACGCAACTCCTCTTAAACTGGATGGCAGAATTTGCTTAAACTTACAGGGATGAATAACTTTTATGTGTAGATGGTAGTAAAGGAAGGATTTTTTGCTGCGACCAAATTTAACAGAATTATGGCCCTTTGTTGATTTTTTCACTATATACTATGTAGAAATTTTGTGAACGCAACTCCTCTTAAACCGGATGGCAGATTTTGCTTAAACTTACAGGGATGAACAACCTTCAGGTGTAGATGGTAGTAAAGGAAGGAATTTTTGCTGCGACCAAATTTTACAGATTTATGGCCCTTTGTTGATTTTTTCACTACAGTGTAACTTCCGAAAACCGAACACCCATGGGACTTGTCAAAAAGTTCGGATTTCAGAGGTTTCCGGAATTCAGAGGTTTATGATAATGTGGACAAGACTAAGCCACTTAATATCACTAAATGTCAAGGAAGATGTGGCCATTACTGTAATATCATATATTATAGTCTTTTAATCAAGATAAAGATGTGAATGAAAAGAATACATTTTTATCTTACACCTGCAAATGCTTTTGAATTTCTATCAGTTTGCAGAAATGTTGTTAATTGCATAAACTTACATATCGTCTGATGCTAGTTAATTAATTATTACATCAAATGCAATAAAATCCCTAAAGACGTTTGATGCATACATTGTCCCAACTAATTGTGATTTAATCCGCTAATAAACACTTCAAATTAACTGACCGCGGTAAATTACTTTGATTAACCGCATCACTTCAAACACACCATTTCACAGTTTGTGATTTTAACGCGTGTCAAATTACACGATCACCGCTAATTAGTAAACAATCGATAGGGAGATTAAATCTTCCTGCAGTGTAAACATTCTCGATTTACAATGTATTTCACACCTTTGGATATTTCCGGTTTTCGGAGGTAAAATTGCATTGATTTGACTCTAATTTTACGAAAATATCGTCCGGAATTCAGAATTTAGAAGTTCCGGAATTCAGAAGTATTATATTAATAGAAAATAGAAGGGAAAAATCGGGACCGAAAAAATTGTTCGGTTTTTAGAAGTTTCCGGATTTCAGAAGTTCCGGAATTCGGAAGTTACACTGTATATACCAGGGCTCATCCGGAAGGGCGATTCAGGCGAAAACTTCGCCGTGTATATTCCAATTTCGCTCTTCCGATTGATCAAAGAGAAGTCAACATCGCCGATAAAATCTTAATTCCCAAATAGTAATTACTTAGCGATGTAAAGAGCAGAGATTGTATCCGCCCATATGACGACCGCTAATTATCATTATCCAATCAGAGCGTCGCTTTATACTACCCTTCTACCTGTAAGCGAAGCGATAGACCGCCTACTCTAAACAGTAAATAATGAGAGCATCGGCCCGAAACGGTATAATTGTGTGTTTATACGGGATTTGGCGATAATTATACATTGTTTTTTCCCCGATTATCTAAACACGTGCAATCTTCCCTAATTGATATACACGATGCACTTCGATGGTGGGTTTTTAACCCGAGTAAAGGCGATGTCCAATGATATTTTCACGGCTATCACAAAACTGTTAGTCAATTAAAAATAATCAATTTCGACCGGATTAAAAGCTTAATCATAGTTTTGAATGATTTCAGTCTGTTAACATCAATTTTTTACTGTAAAATTGTTATGTCGCTCACGTCATGGCTACAGGGCGAAATGCCCAAACATAGCAGTAAAAGAAAGTTACTGATTCTGATACACCTATGCGAAAATTTAAGAAAACCATTTCGCAAAAATCTTGCGATTGGTATGTTGTAGACAGTGGGGGTGTTTGGCATTGTTTACAAATTTGACACAGTTTACGCACGTGGGCAAGACATCCCGGCTAAACTACATATTGGTCGTATATCATGTAAGGTATATAACAACAAAATTTGTCAAGAAGAAGAGTTCTTACTGTTTCAATATACATATTTGTTTTAATGTCGTAAATATGACGCTCAGGTTAAGATTTATCAATATTGTAAATTCTAAAAAGCATTATTTATAAAGATATTACCGAATTTAACATTTCATGAAAATAAAGGGAGGTAATTAGAAATTAATTTTCTACAATTTCTCAGTCAAAATTTTCAATAAGAAATGAATATATGTAATTTTAGTGATCAAATATAATGTGCACAAATGTTTGCAATACATATTTTACATATTCTTTGATGTTTGAAAATTGTTTTATAAGCATAATTATATGCATATAAATGTGACATTACAATACATAGATCAGGAGATTAGGGGCCTCCGTGGCCGAGTGGTTAAGGTCGTTGACTTGAGATCACAGGTCCCTCACCGCTGTAGGTTCGATCCTCACTCGGGTCGAAATCTTTCATGTGAGGAAGCCATCCAGCTGGCTTACGGAAGGTCGGTGGTTCTACCCAGGTGCCCGCTCGTGCCTGAAATAATGCCCGAAGGGGCACCTGGGGTCTTCCTCCACCAATAAAGCTGGAAAAAATCTCGGCGGGACGCTCTAAGATGGCCCGACTTGAGTGTACGGTCGCCCATATGGGCTTTCCGGCGGCGACCTTAAATAAACGCAAAAAAAAAAAAAAAATCAGGATTTTCAAAGAAATTTCTGTTACCAGAACAGAATAGAACAGATTTTATTAATCAATATCCAAGGTGACTTCATCTTCTAATAAAAGTGAGGAAAGAAAAAATATGAAATTGATTATATCATCATATCTTTTCTTACAAATGTACATGAAAATATATATAAACACATATTTAGAGAAAGCTTATAAATAGCTGATCAATAGATATCAAAAATAATTTTTTATATTCATATTTGCAGCTCAAAAACATTTAGATGCCATTGCCAGATCTACTACTAATTAATCTACTTTTAATTAATACTACTATTAATTAATCTACTATTTATTAATAAACTGGAGAAATATTATAAGTGATGTTAATTGTGTTTATATTATAAGGATGTATAGCCATGCATGTTAATGCATATACATTGGGTTGTTTCCCTTCTCCCTAATTTTCGCGAGGAAGTCACTTCTCCCTAAAATTTCCCCCCAGGATGAGCCCTGTATACTATGTAGAAATTTTGTGAATGCAACTCCTCTTAAACAGAATAGCAGATTTTGCTTAAACTTCCAGGAATGAACAACCTTAATGTGTAGATGGTAATAAAGAAAGGAATTTTTGCTGCAACAAAATTTAACAGATTTATGGCCCTTTTTTGATTTTTTCATTATATACTATGTTGAAATTTTGTGAATGCAACTCCTCTTAAACCGGATGGCAGATTTTGCTTAAACTTCCAGGGATTAACAACCTTAATGTGTAGATGGTAGTAAAGGAAGGAATTTTTGCTGCGACCAAATTTAACAGAATTATGGCCCTTTGTTGATTTTTAGTTTTCAACTTGTGGCACATGTAGTCCAAAAAGTATTTGACCTAGAGTCATAAGATTGACAGAACAGTGGCGTGTGGGGGCATCCGTGTCCTATGGACACATTTCTAGTTTTATTCTAGGATGCTCTCAGGGGTGTTTTCCCGTATATTTGGCACATTTTACAGCCTGTCGATAGAACATGTTATAGTAAAATGTCAACGATTTTTTTACAGATTTAAGTGCGTCGTAAGTTTTAAGGGTGAAATTTAAGGTTTGCATAACGGACAGGCAGGTGAACATAAAAGATGAATACATGTAATTAATTAGTATATGGCGAATGAAAAATAAACATTCTAACACTATCGGAATTTTTTCTATACATGTATAAACAAAGCACGTCCAAAGCGTGCATTATTCTACAACAATGCACTCACCGTTCTTATTATCTCCCTGTGTATTTTCACATTTATTCTTTTGAGCTCCGAGAATGTCCTTTCGACTTCGAACAAATTGTTAAAGCTGTACTGTACATAGGCAGGAATACACTAATTGACTGTTTCCGTACTAGCAGATGACAGTCCTTTCTCATCTATAATTTTGCAAGTAAAGATTAACGACTGCACATCTCAGTGTAATATGAAATTAGGCAAAGCTTATTAGCAGGGAAGTTGGTGAAAATAATCATTCATATGAAAGTAGACAAAGCCTACATGTATGTTAAAATATGTGTTCATTTTTTTTTTCATTTTCTGTTTATTTAAAGTGCCATTCAGTATTTTATGCACTGCTTCCATTTATTTTAGTTTCCTGTCCTATTATGGTCCCCATTTGGCCCACAATATTCAAACAGTTGAAACTTCATAGGATGATTGTCCATATTGGGTAGAAGACCCCCATTGATTTTGGGGTCACAAGGTCAAAGGTCAAGGTCACAATTACCTCAAAACTGAAAACAGTTTCCGGAGCATAACTTAAGTTCAATTTGGCTCACAGTGTTCAAACTTCATAGGATGATTGTCCATATTGGGTAGAAGACCCCTATTGATTTTGGGGTCACAAGGTCAAAGTCACAATTACCTTTAAACAGTTTGTGGAACATAAGTTAAGTTCCATTTGGCCAACAATATTCAAACTTCATAGGAGGATTGCTATTTGAAGGAGGTAATACTTTATTTAATTCTCATGTTTTACAAATGCTTCATCCTTACTAAAAAAAACACTTTAGGGCATATAATGCTCTGCCTAGCATTGCTCTTGTTTTCACTTTAAATATTCACATGTAGTCTAACTGTCTATAGCCAGACAGGCCAAAGCCTGGAGCCGCTTTGCGTCCCCAGGTTTTGACTTACCCATATAAAAAGCCTGACATGTAGATTTAATTAAATAGATTGAAATACTTTTGGTGCCTAAAGAGATGTTGAATTATATACTGAGATGAAGCTAAGATCACAAGCTTTTCGTTGGTGTAACAAAAAAAATTGGACAATAAATCGCAATTAGCTAGCGGTTTAAAAAAGGCAAAGTTTGTATTGATTTAGCATAAGAGATATCAATTTTACTCAAAGATCAGGGAAACAACTCCTGTTTTTACACTCTATATATACCTCAGTTATTTACTAAGTAGAAACCAGGGCTCTAGCAACTGGGCAATTTTGGCGACTTAGTCACCTAAAGTTTCTGAACTTTGCTGAGTATGAACATCAAAGCGAAATCGACTTTGTCACACTTTTTTACTTACAGCATGTATAGATACTTATGAATCACACAGCTCTTGTCAATAAATTTAATCCTTGCCTCCAGGAGTAACTTAAACTGAATTGGTGACAACACAGTTACTGCCGATAATCTTTCTACCTGTAATATCTCGTAATCACCTGAACATATTTATTGTACTAAATAGATGTATATGCCAAAACATGCCTGAACCCAGTGCAAAATATTTTCATTAGGGTGCATGCCTTCAAACCATCACATGAATTAAGACCAAGCTGCACCCTTGAATGCAAAAATGTGACATCCTTGCCAAGTCTCAATATTTTGACTGCAAGTCTGACTGATTTTACAATCTGATATTACATATGGCTACCATCATATACATAATAAAAAGCCCTGGTGCACAATTTGTTGGGCTAATCCTTGCTAAACAGATCCATCTTTCAATTTTGACCTAACCATTCATCATTTTCAAAGCAAATTTCAAAATATTTGAACTGGCGAATACTGTAGACCATAATCAGAAGGCAGGGTTTTGCCAGCTGATCTGGGTCTGCAATACATAGATTCAGTCACCATCAGAAATCCAGTGGTTAAATACACTATATATAAAATAAATTTCTTTCGACACACTTACCATTTATTTTTACTCCACTTTATTTATTGACTGATCTCTAATAAATGGTACACATACCTTTCTTTCATATAGTTGGAGGTCAAGGTCACTGAAGCTAAAAATAGAATTTCTTACTTTTCTTTAAAACAAATACTGTTAAAAATTTATATTTTTAGCTTTAATTATCTCTGTACATGAATCAGACCACAGGGTTTTGTCAGCCGATCATAATCTACATTGCATTTATTAGTTGGAGGTCAAGGTCATTAAAGCTAAAATTAGAATTTCATAATACTTTTTCTTAAAACAAATACTTCTGTAAATTTATATAGCTTTAATTGTCTCTATACACAAATTTGTTACAAAAAAAATATTGTTAATTTCTGTTTGGTTATAATGGATTGGTTTTATTTGTTTTAGAAAGATAATATTCAGTTTTTGTCATTGTTTTTTTTTGGCAGCAGAAAGTATGAACTTTAATATTTTTTCTGACCTGTAATTGAAATCCATCCAATATGAATTATACAAAGGATATTGATGCAATGAAATGCTATCTAATTGGCTAAGGATTTCAATGTTTCTGTAAATATATATCACTGAAATATCATATGTTTGTCATTGAGTTGTAAGTTTCATCAGTGAACTTACCATAACTCTATTAAAGGCACATTATGGCATGCATTGGTATTTTTTATGTAGAAAAGAAAACATGTGTTTTAATAATGTTGTAATTAAGGAGTTATAACAATTTTAGATGCTTATCACCTAAAGAAAGCAACATCAAATTTGAATTTTTGAAAATTTTGACTTCCATACAAAATACTACTGGTAAATCACTTTAACTTCATTGCTTAATCACAAAGGAAGCAAAAGATGGCTCAGAAATTGTTACAGGGCATCAAAAATAGAATGAAAATATTTCCATTTTTCAGGCTTGATGGGCCTTTTATTAAGAATAAAATTTGCAGAACTCAGTAGAATATCCAGTAATAAAAGTAATGTGTATTTTCATATATATTTCAGGTCGGCATGGAAATACTTACAGAAGATGATTAGTTAAGAGAAGTCTAAACAGGTGCTGTGACAGTTTTGCATAATGATAATTATGGGTAATGCACTGTAAGCCTGACATGCTTTGTAAATATAATCCTGTAAATGTGCTTCATATAAAATAGGACCTCTGAATTACCAAACTTAAGGAAGATTGTTGGGCAAAAGTACTTACGAGACGACCTTTAATCAAGCTTGAATGCAGGTCGATTTGTAACATGAATATTTTGTGATTAGATGAAATTTTAAGGTTAAGTTTGGAGGCATATGTGGACTTTTAACTGTCATTTATGTTAAAAGTAAAAGAAAATGAAACATTACGAATGGTCAAGTTTAGCATTGTTACGTGGGATCATGTTTGGATCAGCTTGACATAGAGATAGTAAAGTGTGGAATGACGTTGCTACAGAGGCAGAATGAGCCACACCGAAAGTTTTATAGAATCTATAACGAGTATTTATGGTGGATTTACTGAAATGTTGACATCCATTAAGGCAGTGTTAACAACTGTTTTAGAGGTGAACCATAATGCCATGTCTGTCGTGCTACGATTTTGCGCGAACTTTGCGAGTGCGGTATGGGCCGTGTTGCATTTTATTTGCGTAATTGTGTACACGTTACTGGTGTGTGTCGTTGACTTTTTACAGGAATTGGTGAACTTTATCACTGCTTTCTTGTATTTGCTATGGAAAATTTTGGTTTTAGTGTACAGTTTATTAGATCTACTGTTACATGGGCTAGAATGCGTATTTCATTTCCTTTGGACAGGCGGAAAATGGACAGCCAATACAATCAAGCTTTCTGGACAGAACCTTTCAGACAACGGATTGAGCACGTGGAAATATTTTGTGGTTTCGTTAAAAGAATTGAGTAACTCTTTGTTAGGAGGATTCTTAATAATTGGAGACTTTACTAAAGTGTTTTGTTTATTTGTATATGATTCTCTGTGTTTAATTTACGAATATGTTTATGAGTTTATTTTGTACACTGATTTTTATGTGCGCTACTTCTGTAGGCGCTGTTTTGAGGCAAGTTATGATTTAATTACGGAGTACATTCTTAATATGCGTAAAGAGGCGTACCTTGGATTAATTATAACTATTCTTTTGTTCATAATCATAAAAAATATTGTACACCTTATGTGTTCTGAAGGTTTCACATTCCCCGTTACCGGTTGGTTTAGTGGGAGCATATCGGACGAATATGATTCAGACTTTGGTGAATTCGAGGGTGATCGAGGTGAATTCTCTGATGACGAGGAAGGACTGAATTACACGAGGACAACCTACAATGACGCAGATAATAACGATGAGTACAGCGTTAATTCAGATATAAGCGATGACTCTGATGATGACAATGATGATAGTTCCGACACTGATGACGAGTTGGAAGTTGATTCTGATTCTGACAACGAGAGTAACGCGGCTAGCGAAAGTGAAATGAGTGAAATAAACATTGAACTACCGCAACCGGATGGTACTTTTGGCAGACGGTCGACAACGCCGTCAAGATTTTCAAAAGAAATGTCTCCAGACGACTTGAAAAAAATTGTCGATGATGAAAAAGAGAGACGTATGTGTGTAGTTTGTCAAGACAGGAGTAAGTCTGTATTAATTTTACCGTGTAGACACATGTGTTTATGTGTAGATTGTGGCAATCATATTGCGAGGTCAAGGTCAAGGGAGAGGCGAAAATGCCCGCTGTGCCGAAGTAAAATAAATACAATTATGAATGTCTACGTGTAGACATGGGCAAATGGTAATATACTTAAAGTAACTGTTTTACGTGAAATTATTGGAAATAATTATTTAAGTGTCATTGATTGTCAGCATTATGATGGCCAATGTATATATAAAAATCACTGTAGAAATATTACATGATCATAGGTGTAATTAGGTTCATATGTACTGGTCAGTCATTTGTTACAACTTACTCTTGCCTGGTTACTTTAGCTTTTGTACCAGCAGAGCCCTTGTAAAATATCTGCCCTGTATTATGGGGGAGTGGGGGGATCTGTAGCTGAAATCTTGATAATTTCCACCACAATATAGGCTAGGTACCATCATCAACATGTATTTCCTTGTCTATATAATGGAATTTATAGTGGCTAAATAAAACAGTAGGTAATGCAAAGACTGGTGAAAGATAAAAGCATTTCACCTTCAATAATCCTCTCCCCTTTGCTACAGACAACTGGTGTTATAAATGACTCAATGTACTCATGTACTTCAAATATTAATTATATATTATATAGACAGACGCACCATTTGTATAAAAAAAACAAAGCATTATACTGTGATTTATAATTTTGTATTTGAATAATGAGAAGCTCTTTACATGTACCTGTTTCATTTGCCTAGATTTGAATTTAGAGAAATCCATTCAATGTCCAAGTGATTTCAATAATATAAATAATTGAGCTACCATCGGTATTATGAGCCTGGTCAAAACTAGAGCTGTCATCGATCGTAATGATATTGATGATATATTTCTGTTGATCACATTTTAAAGAATTGATAATTTTGACTTGATTAAATGTCTAGAAAAAATGATAATTCACCCAAAACATAATGCAAAAACATATTTCATAGCAGTAATGAAAAAAATAATAGTCAGCAAAAATCATGCAATGGGCTTTTATAATCAAGACACGTGTATGAAAAGAACGTTTAACTGGAAGCTTTTGATCAGGTATGAAAAAGAAGTACAGACAAGTTAAAGTAATTAATACTTGAAGTATGTAATTATCAATACATACTTTTAATATTATGATATCAGTGGATTATCGATATTTGTCATCTGATAATTTGATATATCGTTGATTTGCTTTATACTGAATCAATGACAGCTCTAGTCAAAACTGGTGTAGCTGTACTGATGGTAAAGGGCCTTTTTTAGGCTAATCACTTTTTGGTTTTCCAGCACATTTTCGGTTACACGACTTACCGGAATCGGCCGAATTACCGGAATCGACCGGAATCGGCGGTGAATTACCGGAATCGACCTGTAACTTTGTAATAATTAAACTTTTTTAAGTTTTTTTCTTGCAATTTTATAAAATATAAACAATATCAATGATTTATGAAAAGATTTTTATAAATAAAATCGCTTTTGATTAATTTATCAAGAGATCTAATATCGGCGAGCTACTGCCAAACTGCCCGTGACCGGAATCGGCCTGTTATTTCGTTGTTTATGCAACTTTTAATGTTCCTTTTGCATGTTTTTATAAAACCTAAATATTATCATTAATCTTCCTAGAGATTGTGAAAAAATCGCTTTTAAATAATGATAATAATAAACAAATATTTACGATCAGCGAAAACGGGCAAACAGCCGGAATCGGCAAAGGATTACCGTATCGGCCTGTAATTTGCTTATCTATATACTTTAAACAAAATGTGTGCACCCTTGATTATAATTAAACAATAGCAATGATATGTAATCAGATTATTGTCAATAAAATCACTTTTTATTAATTAAACAAGATATTTAATATCGGCGAGTTACTGCCATACTGTCGGAATCGGCGAAGGGTTACCGGAATCGACGTATAATTTAGTCTTTTAGACTTTTTAACATTTTTGTTGCATTGTTAATATTCATCTTATAGAATATAAATATTATGAAAGATATTTAAAATTTTCTTTCTTTCTTTTATTTTGTAAATTTCAATTCGCCTTTGGTTAATAAAGCAAGAGATCGAAGATCGGCGAGTTACATATACTGTCATACAGCCGAAAATAGGCGAATGATTACCGGAATCGGCCTGTATTATTGTAATTTATGGACTTTGCAAGAAAAAATGCAAACAATATAATAGATATCTAAAAAGATTTCTGTAAATGAAGAATCCTTATTAAATAATAAGCTAGAGATCTAAGGTCGGCGAATTACTGCCATATCGCATAATTATATGCAGTGCCAGGGCTATCGGACAATTACCGGAATCGGTCTGTTTTTTTCCCCACCAATATTTCAACGTTTAAAAAATAACCTTGAATTATTTTATTAAATACAAACAATATAAACGATTTTTATAATGTTTATTGAAATCGGTATCAAATAAGAAGCAAAAGATTTATGAAAAATCGCTGTCATATAATAATAAAAAGATTAATATTGAAGATCGGCAAAAAAACGGGAAACCTGTCGGAATAGGCGATGGATTACCGGAATCGACCTGTAATTTGGTTTTTTGTGAACTTTTTAAATATTTCTTTTGCATGTTTTTATAAGATATAAACATTTTCAACGATATTCATTTTTGTAAGTAAATTTGCTTTTGATTAATAAAACAAGAGACCTAAGATCGGCGAATTACTGTCATTCTGCCGATATAGGGGATTGATGGGCGGGATCAGCCTGTAATATAGTTATTTTTATGTTATTTTATTGAATGAAAATAATATCATTGATATAAAAAGATTTTTTGAGAAATAAAGGTCACTTCTTATTATAAACTGGATGTCTAAGATAGACTAATTACTATCACAGTGCCTGAATTAACAGGGAAATACCGGAATTAGTCGTCCTAACTATCTTTCTACAAAACCAAAGAAATAACAACTCTGTTATGCGTTTGCGAGAGAAATGCTTATTTATTGTATGTGCACGACTAAATATGTTACATATATTTCACATTTATGTAAACCAAAACTTAGACAATGGAGGAATACACATCCTACTGAACAGTATATATCTAATACACGGATATGAAAATAATAATCTGTATTATTTTGTCTTTCAATATATAACATTTTGATTGACAGATAACATTATCTTGACCCTTTGCAAAATTAAGAGGTCACGTTAACTAGCATGTTCCGAACAAAACAAAATAGTAAACAAATCATATATACCCGTAACGTATAAAACAGTGAGATATGGATGTTAGCTATATACGCACAGATGATACTGTCACTTTATTGGAAGTAAACGAGCTGTATATCGGGAGCTGTGTATTGGGAAGTGTGATATACTACAAAACAGTGGGGTGCCAATATACGGTATGCTGATATATTTCATAGTGGGAGGGTCTGTCTGTTAGAGAATGCCTGTTGTTCAGCAAAAAACATTGATTTCATGTGAATATTTTATGAGGTTTGTATTGTTTAAATAAAGATTCAAATAAAAATTATTGCATGTAATTATAAATCGACTACTTTATGAAATCAAGAATTGAGTTATGCAAACATAAAGAAAGACTAAACTGACCTATTGTTATCCGTCATTTTAAACAATCCTCTGTTAGCAATGTTTTGAAAAAATATAATGTAAAGACGATATTGCATTATTCCATAAAAGATCAATGATAATGTTTGTAAAAACATGCAAAAATAAATGATAATAATAATATTGAGTTCACATTCATAACAAAATTAGAACCGATTCCAGTAATCCTAGACGAAGTGAAGCCGATTCCGGTAATCGCTTGTCGATTCGGTAGTATGGAAGAAATCATAGATCACCTTGTTAATTATGTAATAGCAATTGCAATAAATATTATTAAATATCATTTGAATTGTTTGTATTTAATAAAATATGGCAAGATATTTTTAAAACGCTGAAATATAACAAAATAACAGACTAATTCCTGTATTTACCTGTTAATTCAGGCACTGTGATAGTAATTAGTCTATCTTAGATATCTAGTTTATAGTAAAAAAGTGATCTTTATTTCTCAAAAAAATCTTCGTATATCAATGATATTATTTTCATTCAATAAAATAACATAAAAATAACTATATTACAGGCTGATTCCGCCCATCCTTCCCCTATATCGGCAGAATGACAGTAATTCGCCGATCTTAGGTCTCTTGTTTTATTAATCAAAAGCGAATTTATTTACAAAAATAAATATCGTTGAAAATGTTTATATCTTATATAAAACATGCAAAAGAAATATTCAAAAAGTTCACAAATAACCAAATTACAGGTCGATTCCGGTAATCCATCGCCTATTCCGACAGGTTTCCCGTTTTTGCCGATCTTCAATATTAATCTTTTTATTATTTATAACAGCAATTTTTCATAAACCTTTTGCTTCTTTTCAATAAACATTATAAAATCTTTTAAATTGTTTGTATTTAATAAAATAAGTCAAGGTTATTTTTCAAACGTTGAAATATTGGTGGGGAAAAACAGACCGATTCCGGTAATTGTCCGATAGCCCTGGCACTGCATACAATTATGCGATATGGCAGTAATTCGCCGACCTTAGATCTCTAGTTTATTATTTAATAAGGATTCTTCATTTACAGAAATCTTTTTAGATATCTGTTATATTGTTTGCATTTTTTTTCTTGCAAAGTCCATAAATTACAATAATACAGGCCGATTCCGGTAATCATTCGCCTATTTCGGCTGTATGACAGTATATGTAACTCGCCGCTTCGATCTCTTGCTTTATTAACCAAAGGCGAATTGAAATTTACAAAATAAAAGAAAGAAACTTTTAAATATCTTTCATAATATTTATATTTTATAAGATGAATATTAACAATGCAACAAAAACGTTAAAAAGTACAATAGACTAAATTATACGTCGATTCCGGTAATCCTTCGCCGATTCCGACAGTATGGCAGTAACTCGCCGATATTAAATATCTTGTTTAATTAATAAAAAGTGATTTTATTGACAATAATCTGATTACATATCATTGCTATTGTTTATTTATAATCAAGGGTGCAAACATTTTGTTTAAAGTATATAGATAAGCAAATTACAGGCCGATTTCGGTAATCCTTTGCCGATTCCGGCAGTTTGCCCGTTTTCGCTGATCATAAATATTTGTTTATTATTATCATTATTTAAAAGCGATTTTTTCACAATCTCTAGGAAGATTAATGATAATATTTAGGTTTTATAAAAACATGCAAAAGGAACATTAAAAGTTGCATAAACAACGAAATAACAGGCCGATTCCGGTCACGGGCAGTTTGGCAGTAGCTCGCCGATATTAGATCTCTTGATAAATTAATCAAAAGCTATTTTATTTATAAAAATCTTTTCATAAATCATTGATATTGTTTATCTCTTATATAATTGCAAGAAAAAACTTAAAAAGTTTAATTATTACAAAGTTACAGGTCGATTCCGGTAATTCACCGCCGATTCCGGTCGATTCCGGTAATTCGGCCGATTCCGGTAAGTCGTGTGACCCGCAAATTTTCTTACTTTGTCACTTTAATGGTTATAAATGTAATATCAGGAATAAAAAAAATCATTTATGTTCAGAATCATTGTGAAATATCTACCGAAATACATTTTATATTTTTATATTTTAACCGTAAAAAACCTATGACCACTGCATTATGTTAATTGTCAATATGTTAAATTATGCTAGTAGATTTTATATTTCTTTGATACTACATCAAGTTTGACATTAGAAAGTAAATTTTTACTTTTAACTTGAGTAAAAATATATTTTATACAAGGATAGCTCTTACTGATAAAAGTGGATTTGATTTATGCATTTAGTAAATTTACATTTTGATATTATTTAGCTCATCTTAATTTTGTAGAAAAAATCATGAAAATTGTGATTTTTTAATAATAATTAGGAAAGTCTGTCAGCCCTTGCCATGCTTAGTACAATGTACATTGTTTCCATCTTTATATCTGGACAAAACCAGTTTTTACGGAAAATTTAGAAATCAAATACAGACTGAATACTGCAAGACTTAGTGCAGACAATGAACAGACGGTGTTGGCAAGCCTGGGAATTGATGTGTCCGCTGATTTTGGTCTGCACTGGTTGTATAGGTAGAGTGCTGCAAGCAGGTTTTAGATTGATATGTACATGTATGTCTTGTTTATCACAGACTGTTCAATAAGAAATGACCAGGAATGGGATCTAATGATCCTTATCTTTAATATATATTATAATTTATAAAGCTAAAATTTATTTATTTGACTAGAATTAAAAGGTAACTTTAAAAAAAAATATCTGATTTTCAAAGAAACAGCGCTAAATTGGTACGAAATTGACAAATTAGAAAACAAATACCAAAATAATTGGATCAAAATAAGTATCAGTTTTACAATGTAGGATCAAGATCAATATTTACATCAACTGTAAAAAGTCCATTTCTTGTAAAATAACAAGAAATTTATTCTAAGATTTCATAAACATGTTATTTTCAAGTTCAATTTTATCAAGTTAATATTAAATTTTTAATCTAGGGGATAAACAAAGGAGAGTATTTGAGTTCTTAAATTTGATCCTAGTGAACACAAGGCCTGGTGATTTATTGTATGGAAATTGATCAGGACTTTATTGCTCATTCTTTTGGTGCTTATGCAGATTATGATATTATTATTATTAGAGTCATAAAAATTATTGTAATGCTCGTGATGATTATGTAAATTCTGTTACAAAATATGTAATGATATCATAAAATCAGTGACAATATAAGTTATGATATCATAAAATTTGTGACCAAATAAGTTATATCATGAAATTGGTGACAGAATAAGTTATGATATCATAAAATCATTGACAGAATAAGTTATGACATCATAAACTAGTTATGATATCATAGAGTCATTAATGATGTAACAATTTTCAAGTTTTTTTCTTTAGTTCAGGGCATTATTGTCTGTTAGACCAGTCTTTGTTTATCTTCTATTTGTGCAGGTTCGATCATGCAGTTAGGTAAAATATTCATTTTCAAACCTAAACAATTTTTCATCAAGCACATGACATTATTTACAAAAATGTACCGTATACTTGAATATGATGGATTTCGAGGGGGAAAAAAGAAATTATGAATTCTTACTGTCTGTTTAAACTTTAGGAGCTAAGTTAACTATTAATTGGGTAGTCATTTCTGCCAATTAGTTTTAATATGCTTCCTATTTTACTTTGCTTTTATACTATCATAATTACTATCCCACACTGCGACGGGTCTTGATTATTTGCATTAATTCATAGTATATTACAATGTAAAATTTTGTTCGATAATAAGAGAATTGAAGGGGAAAATGATCGTAGGGATGAAAAAATTTAGGAAACATTGTGTATTATTATTAGATAATAATATGTAGAATATTTGTCAAACAATTTAATGTAGATTTTCATTCAACATTATGTGAATGTTATATTTTCAAGAATATATTTTTTTGCGATTTTTTTGCTTGACTATTCAAAGCATAGAGAGAGAGCTATAATATGTTCTCACCCTGGCATTGGTGTTGGTGTCAATGTTGCCTTCACACTCAGATTGTTTTTACAAGCAAGTTGGTACATGTGTATCTCAAAAACTACTGAAGTAAATAGGTTGAAAATTCACACTCTCATTCTCTGTGATTGTCTTACATGATAGTTACAGGTCCAATAACTCTGAATTACCTTTATATGAGTTCTGCCGCTTTTCTTTCTGTCAAGCACTGAGAATAATCAAGCATGCTGTCTTACGGAAAGTTCTTGTTACAATTTATTTATGTAAACCTTATATACATGTATATTCAGCAAGAAATGCAGGAGTTACTGCGTTTTTATTGTAATCTTTGCTTTGTTTGTATTTGTATATTATAATCTATGATACTGCAAAATCATTATTATTTGTTGGCAACTAATTTTCGCGGTTTTCCTGAATATGTCAACCCACAAATTTAAGATAAAACATTATTTTTTGTCGTCTGCTGTAAAATTATTTTTCATTACATTATTTACTTTTTACCTTATGGGAAAATAGTTAACAGTCCACAAATTTAAGAACCCATGAAAATATTCCTTCTGACAAAACCACGAAATTTCATGCCCACAAAATTAAGTGAATTCACAGTACATTGTAGATATAGAAAGCTGTTGTTTATTTTAGAAATTTTGTTATTCCATAATTATGTTTTGCTTGTTTAGCTCACCAGAATCAATTTGTGACCTTAGTGCAGTAATGGGTTAACTCCTATTAAAAGATGTAAGGAGTTAGCACATTACTGCACTAAGGTCACAAATTGTTCTTTGTTGAATGATCTTTAATTGTAGATTTATATAGGATCTCACAAGCATGAGTTGCCATGTAATATAAAATGTCGAGAAACAAGTTCAAGATTTTGTTATGAAGCTAGCTTGTTGTCAAGAATCAAACTATGATTTCCAATAAGGGCTCTAGATATATAAACTTACATGTATATGATTATGACTTAAGTCTTTGACCTACTGTTTTATCAGCAGCACATACTCCAGAATTAAGAATAGTTTTGGTTTTTCCCAGCTTAAATCTGTAGGTACAAACAAACTTTTACAGTTACAGCTTCAAATTATATAGCTTGAATTTATCACTATTGATAAATTCCTAAGAGAGATGCTTATATATAACTAATACATCTACTTAGATGACATGTTGAAGTGTTTGATATCTGATATAATGAGATGATTAGAGGCCTTATTTCACCACTATTTGAACTAAATGGACCAAAAGAAACTCGATCAATATAAAGAAACTCTATGAGCCCAAAGGTAGTATTGTTACTCAGGAGGTTTTAAGCCCAAAGTTACTGTTTTGACCCAAAGTAACTCTAAGGACGTAAAATATCTTGATGAACTTCAAGAAACCTAACTTATAGACCTAAAGCAACTTAATTGATTTATTAAAAGTAAAATATATCAATGGAGTGGACTCTGGATATCTGAGACAAAGGACCTTAGATATCTCGATTGAGATTAGATATCTTGATTAAGGAACAATATCTCTATGAACCTAGATATCTCAATCAACCTAAGATATCACACAAGACCTAAGATATGTCAATAAACATAAAATATCTTAATGAACCTAAGATATCTCAATCAGCCTATGATATCATACAAGACCTATTAAGATATGTCAATAAACATACAATATCTTAATGAACCTAATTGGACCAAATATATCTCAGTGGACCTAAGATATCACATTGGATCTAAGATATCAAAATAAACCTAAGATATCAAAATAAACCTAAGATATCTCAATTGACCTAAGATATCTCAATGGACCTAAGATATCACAATGGACCTAAGATATCAAAATAAACCTAAGATATCAAAATAAACCTAAGATATCTCAATGGACCTAAGATATCTCAATGGACCTAAGATACCACATTGGACCTCAGATATCACATTGGACCTAAGATATCAAAATAAACTTAAGATATCTCAATTGACCTAAGATATATCAATGAACCTAAGTTATCACATTGGACCTAAGATATCAAAATAAACCTAAGATATCAAAATAAACCTAAGATATATCAACAGACTAAAGATATTTCAATTGAAAGTGACTCATTATATCAAGAAATCCTTATTAGTTCATTGGATTTTTGCGACGGACGCGCCCTCAGGCGCGTTCAGAGCTAAGTCATCTACACATGGGATTTCGTTGGCTACACTCGCGCAATGTGTCCTAAACCAATTAACAGCCCAAGAAATAGTACATGAATTTGATCCTTCAAAACTCCCATACTTTGTCTGGATATCTTAATGTCTTCCATATTTAGCCTTTTCAATTTCAAATTAAGTTATCCAAGTTAAAATATGAACGTATATTATTGATAAAAACGTTGTAGTCCCGTAGTATTATTGCGCAATATGCAAATAACTGCTGAAACGATTTACCGCTGTCGAAAAAGTAGGACAGCAAATTATACTTCAATAAAGGTGTAACCTCTGAGTTCCAAGACATTATTAGTAGGAAATCAATATTTCTACATTATACAAAACATTATTATTAACAAATCAAAAGTTTTTCGTGACTCTAGGATAACTCGCGCATTAATAAAAGAAGAACTATTTTCGTGACTCATACCGCGGGTTTAGCTGAATATTCAGCAGTTATTAATATATTAGATACAGTACAATGGCTAGTATAAATATCTATTTTTGAAAATGCATGTAAGACACTTTACCGCCATGTAGTCTTTCATGGTAAGGAAGTTATAATATCAGTTCTACATCCGATTCTTGTGGTTTGTTTACATATTTTACTAGGTCATGATATGAGTTAACCTTCGCTATTCTAAAAATAGATTCTGCTTTACCTGTTCTGATTTTTGGACAGGCGATTAGGAAGTACACATTAAACATGTAATTAATAAACCAGCGGATTGTAATGCAATACTTTTAGAAATGCTATACAATTGTAAGAAGCAAACAAGTTGAAAATGGAATTTAGTGTGAAGTTGAAAAGGACAACTAAACACTGTAGTGCTTAAGTGACATTTAAATTAAAATAAAAACTATGTGCTCTGGCCTCTACATCTTTACCTTGTAAATAAAAAAAATCTAAGAAATACACTATTAATTGCTGATGATTTTAACCAATTTTTTTTTTTATGAGACATATCCAAAAGAAATAAAAATACAAATGACTTATATTTTATTGTCTGTATGCCCACTATGATATAACACGAAGCAATTCTAAATAGCATTCTCAAATGTATAATGTATTATGTTTGAAGTTTATTTGCCTGGATTTATTCTAGAAATATTTCGTTGATAGTTTTTTTTCTATTTACATATCATTTCTTAGAATAAATCGATAAGGACACTGATTTACAAGTTTGACCAGAGTTTTTAGGCATAAATTTCATTCTGTATTTAAGTGCTTGAAAGTAGAAAATCTGAATTATATCAATTTGGGACACAAAATATATTGCTCTACAAATCTCGAACTTGTATGGAACAAATTTTCTCTGTTATATATTTTGTGTTTTGTTTTTGTTTTTTGTTTTTTTTTTCGAAAAGAAGCCTTAATTAATGTCTCTCCGGTTGCATGTCCGTCGCATTCAGTGCTGCAGCACTTTGATAAATAATGAGACAATTCTACTAGAGTAGCCACATAGCACAGTGGTTTATATGTCAAACAAGTAATCTTATAATTAATTGCCATGTGGATGGACATGTTTTTTCAGTGAGCAAGAAACTTTACACTCATAACTTAGGACTAGTCAAGGTTCCAGGAACGGATTTTTAGGGTGTTTCAATAAGCTTATAGCTTCCAACAGAATCTTAAGTAAAAACTAATTAGACAATACTAAAGTAACTGATTGTACTTCAGAATATAGTGACAACATAAACATAAAAACCTAGTAATGAAAATGTCATTGACCTTATAAAACAGGTAAAGATATTTTAACATGACAAACTTTATTGTTGATAATACATTTTTTATTTCCTCAGTATTACATTCATAATTTTTATACACCATCTATGCAAATGAGAGGAAGATTTTTTATATCAGAATAAACCATTTAGCTTTTTCACGGGCTGCTGAATTTCTAAAAATTGGACATGCCCACTTTTCATTTTTGGAACTGTTCATTATCAATTTTGGGTGATATCAAGGTGAAAATTTAGAAGTCAATTCTTTGAGAAGGGATACACTTTCATCTTTGTAATGTATACATTTAAGACACATTATGTCTTAGAAATCCATGTTATAAATGTCAAACATGTGTTTAATAATGTTCTAATAATGAATTTAGAGAATGTTAGATGTTTAACAGCTGAGGATTTTTTCTGTTAATTATGCAGTAATGTGTTATAAAGGTAGCATACTGTAAACAAAGTAGTATTTTGACTTCCATGCAACATACTAATTTTATATAAATACCCCTACTGACAACAAAGCAAATGTGGAAATTAAGATTGTTCAACTCAATGTGAAAAGAGTATTTTTTGGAAACAGTAACAAAAATAAAATGTCAGTGAGGAATTAACATAAGAAATCAACCAGAGCTTTACCTAGAATCATGTTCTGACTTAAATTGTTAGCTGAGATAAGATTTCAAAGTGATAATTTAGAGTGCATGCATGTACAAAATGTATTCAGGCAGCAGGGAACATAGAAATCTATTCTGCTGTACATTTTAACATCTGTCTGTATTAATTACATAATGAGAAAAACACAAAATTC
The DNA here is from genome assembly GCF_026571515.1 of Ruditapes philippinarum. Classification (NCBI taxonomy): domain Eukaryota; kingdom Metazoa; phylum Mollusca; class Bivalvia; order Venerida; family Veneridae; genus Ruditapes; species Ruditapes philippinarum. The sequence goes on from NW_026857281.1 coordinate 127,423, forward strand.
ATTTTCAGAGCTTAATTGACTTTTCTCGAGAAAGTTGGATTACCCCCCTTTACCTTCATACCTCAGAGATTGAAAATCCTGACAGTTTTGAAGCAGCATGAAAATTTTGATACAGTATTAAAGAGTAAAATATTTTTTAGTGAACAAAGACAGTAATTTACATGTTGCAAATGGCACTTACAATACAGGTTGAAATGCAAAAAGAGGTCAAAATATGCAAAAATAGCTTGTAGTCATGCAGTAGAAATATGGTGGTGCAAAGTCAGTAAATTGAATCGCATGTAATAAACATGCAAATTATTACTTGAATCTTGTATCATTTTACTTTTCTTAACATCTTTGTACATTTTTCTCAAGTTTGATTTTCTTGAAATATTTTGGCTTATCTTTTAAGAGGCATGCAGTTTTAATCCTTTCTGATACATACAATGATGATCATATTGGTTTGTGTTATCTGTTAAAATGGTCATCCTATATGAATCAAGATCAAAATTAGATTTCATACCTTTTAATGGAATAAAGTTCTATCAGTTGAATCAAGTGCAAGTGTAACACGTTTTATTTCTCATTAGGTGAGATGAGCTATTTCATCTTTATATACTAACTGTATGTGAAATTGAACTGATAAAAGTTCAAACATTCTGAGCTAATAAAGGGCTTTTTGACATTGTCCATAGTGATATTGTTTGCATTTATATTGGAGTACTTAATTGATTTTCTTTGTTAGTTCAGTATACTGGTGTACAAATTCCAGTGTGGTCAGCTGGTCTTTGTTTGAAGTGACTCGGCTGTTATCCCATGTGTGTAAGTGGGGAGCTGGAAAATGTTAATAAATGAAATATTTGGTGGGTGTTGTTTTTTTTTGGAGGAACCTGATTGTTGAAAGTTTTATATTATAATTGCTTTGTACTTTTACTACTATAACCATTCTATATATCTATTTATATAGTTCATGCATTTATTATTAGTAGCCATTACAACATCATCTAAAAATAATTTGTTATGTAAGTGGATAAACAAGTAATCTGGCATCCTATTTCAGTTTGGTTTCATATTGCATGTTTTTTGCTTAAACTTTAACAAGCAGAGAGATCACAGTATATAAACAAAATCACTGTACCCTGTCTTTTGAGCCTATATAATTCAATGTGTACCCTGTCTTGCGAGTAAAAGCACATGTTACTTCCAATCACTGTAACTTACTTGGGAGCCTATATATTTTAACTTGTACCTTACTTGTGATAACAGGAAGTATACTTGTTTATATACTGTGGATACGGGGTGCAATTGTACATTTGTAACATGTAAGGACATCATATTGTATGCAAGAATATATTTGGTTGAATTTGGACAAAGAGCATTTTCACACAATAATAATGATAGCAAGCTTGTAAAAGTTGAAAATATTGGAATTGTTGTTGTTGTTTCTCAGACAAAGGAAACAATTGGCAGGCAGATTGGCAGCTATATATTGTTTAGACTACATTTAAAACTAGTATAATAGTTTAAATATCATCTACAAACACTGATACAAGTTTATTGTTAAAAATGCTGACATTTTTTTCTTTCATTTTTTTGTTAATTTTTTTTTTTCAGTAAAACTTGACAATTATTTTCATTGTTCAATAAAAACCCCCAGTGGGAGGCATGTATTATATGTATAATTGTTTGATGTGTACTTATATGAGCCGCGTCACAACAAAACCAACATAGTGGGCTTGCGACCAGCATGGATCCAGACCAGCCTGCGCATCCGCACAGTCTGATCAGGATCCATGCTTTTCGCTTACCAACCCTATTACAATTACAAGTAGAGAAACTGATAGCGAACAGCATGGATCCTGATCAGACTGCACGGATGTGCAGGCTGGTCTGGATCCATGCTAGTCGCAAACCCATTATGTTGGTTTTGTCGAGACGTGGCTCATTATGTAATGCAGCATTTGTGTATCATATATATATATTTATTTTGCTTGTTGTTTGGCAGAGGGACCTGTTAACAGCCATATATTTGTTGAGAAAATAAATGTCAGATAACATGTTTGACCATGTTCTCTCCTTTTTTTTCTCCTCTTTTTTTACCCCTCTATTTTACCGTCAATCTGTAGACATCTTCCGGTTCACAGTCAGTATTTTAAATAGGGGCCCGTTACTCTTTCATTTTAGAGACACCAGAATGTTTGCTGCTTTAATATAATAGGACAATGTTAATCTGAGGGGTTTTGATATCAAATGATATAAATTATAAAAAAAAACAAAAAAACAAAAGAAGATGATTAGAAAAGAAGAAGAAAAACGCTTCACATTTCAGCATCTTAATTACAACACTGATAAACCTTGGAACACTGACGTCTTGTCAACGTGATGCGTCAGCGACAAGTCTTATAAGCATTAAATACCAAGAGAGCATTATGTGCTCGATAACGGTACTATGTAATGAGCATTCAGGGAATACGATAGATTTACTTAAATAAGTATTTCTAGTTTTCTGCTTTTGCTCCTTCAGAGCTTTACAGCCATAATTTGTTGAGAATAATTCATATACTGTTGCCTTTCTCTTTTTCTCATCTTTTACCCTCTATTTCCTCAATTTAGATGCTTCTGAGCACATCGTATTAATAGGGCCGTTATCTTCTTTTAAGCACAGAGTTTGCTTTAATAATAGGACAATGTACTAGGGTTTATATCAATGATTAATTATAAAACAAAAGATATTAAAAGAGAGACGCTCCATTCAGCTTTAATTTCACTGAGAACTTAACTGACTCTGTCAGGTGCGCAGTTTATCATAGAGCATATGTCCTCAGTACTGGGTATGATTCAGGGAGCTACCGGTGATTTACTTATATTACTGAGTTTTCTCCTTAATTGAACTTAATTTTTGCGCAGTTCGGTGGCCGCACAATTCATGATGATTTTCAAGTGATATCGTAATTCAATCTTATGAGTGGCGAGCGGCGTGGCTATAATTGGCAGTTAATATATGAACTATTCTTTTGAGAATCATTACCACAAATGTGGTAAATGCGAAGAACGGAACAGTATTTGGACGTAAAATTTTACTACTACATTTATTCATTCCTGTACTTGTCCATAATAACGAACAGTGCTGACCATGATGGAACGCGGTCCTCATTGTCGGATACCCACGGTTGATTAACATGTTATCAGTGGTTCGGCCGTGGATATCCGACGATGAGCGGACCTTGGCTAGTCTGTCAGAATTTTGCAGACCGTAAAATCTTGACGAAAATAAAGTCTTGATAAAAATGAGCGCCAGTAATTGGTTCTATCTTTTCGAAAAAGGTGAAACTGATCTTAAAAATTCTATGTTTTTCTTGCTAAGGAGATACCTCAACAAATGTGTTCAAGTTTTTTATGCAAATGAATGTTGTTAAACCCTTGCCACACTAAATATCGTATTGTATAGCGTATTGTCACGCTAAAACATGCCTATCTTTCAGACTTTCAATCTGGACAAACAAAACATTCAATGTTTTTAGGGAATTTTTCAAAATAAGTTCTAATAAAGTGAAAAGTGCAGATTTTGATAAAACTGCACAAAACCAGTTACCGTCACCAGGCTACGAGTCAATCATGGTTTTGCAGGCAGCATTGCAATAGCATATTTTACTTTACGTTCAACAAATTTATCATACACACAAAAAAATTTGCAACGTCAAAGCCCTCAAAATCGCACGTTTTCGGCTCTTTAATTAGTCCATTGCCTGTTAAATTTTCCGTCACGTTTCGGTCGTTTCCGTCAAATTTCGGACTTGAATCGTCAATCATTATCCGAAGACTGACGGAAAGGGTCGAAAAGTTGCGATTGTTCAGTTGCGTGTATTCTGCGACCTAAAGCACATTTATAATTAGATTGCGCATGTAGGTGTTGCAGACGATATTCTTTTACGTCATCATCTGAAATGTCAAACATATCATTCTGGCTTGCGTCAGAGAAAAAGCGAAATGATGTGTAGATATAGGTGTCACTTACATCAGGGTCTTTCAAATAGTAAAAAAATTGAAAGGCACTGAAACGATATTTTCATCTAGTAATGCTGATTGATTTTCTCACGGAAACTATTTTGAGAATTACTCCTGGTAAAACAAGCATCTATATAATTATATTGATACAGACCGATAGATTAGCCAGGGTTCAGCACATAAAAATATCTTGTGGGAGAAAGTTAAATGGCGATGAGCTCATTTACATCTAAGCTATATTATATTGTAACAAGAATACTACATTTGTAAGAAGAAGATTTTAGTTACGTATACTTTTAAAATTAAACTACATTTTCAACCGTAACGCGCTGCGATTACGTCAATTACGTCATTTCCTGATACCGCTATTTTTACTTTCTTCGAGTAGGTATTTTGCGTGGTGTATTTTCCGGTAATACTATGAAGTTATTTTAAAATGTTGAGTACAATACTGAATTCTATTGATTGTATTGGACGAGGAGCTGTCAGTATTGAAAACGAGGCTGATGGTGCTTTGGGCTCTTGGTAATGACTTTATTGCTGAATTGGTTGGATTGGACCACCCAGTAATGATTGTTGTTTGACATCACGTGGTCCAAATGCTGAAAGCGCATTGGTTATATTATAAGGAGTGAAATAAAGCAATGCCGGTATATAAAGTTTACATTAATTTATCTTCTTCGTCACCTCTCCTTCCCTCTGAGCGTGCACATGACATCGGCAGACGATTTGACGAACTTGGGATGGTGAAAATAAACAAAGATCAGAACTTGAACCCACGGACCAGCTGCCGGTTTCCTGAGTAAAGCCGACATGAGTGGCCCTACAGAGTAGGCATATACGTGTGCTAGGATGCGTGATCCCCTAACGCAGAACGACGGCTTGAAAGGCAGACCCTTTGCTTGACAATAACAGGCTCTTTTCATATTGTCTCAGAATACTGTATTGACCGCCGTACAATGACGTACTTTTGGCTCAAAATTCATTTGTGTCTGATACTCCTGGGGAATTGCACGGAGATAAATTATTACCACTTCAGCTTTGAAATTTAACTTTTTAAGGGCATGACTGTTGACATCGGGGGGGGGGGGGGGGGTGCGTACTCGACAGCGAAAACTGCATTTACTGTCTGGACACTCATTAAGTATAGACTACAACATATAATTTATGTAGCCAGCCTGCATATAATTATATAGCTAAAACGGTTAGAGCGTGAGACTTTCAACATCGACATTATGGTTCGATTCCGAAAGGCCATTTAAAATTACTAATCAGTCTCTTGGATGAGACTTTAAAACGAGGTCCCGTGTATGAGTGCTTAAACACTTGGTACGCTTAAGAACCAGGAGAAACTTTTTGATATGTGGCATCTTTCTGTAATTTTTTTCTTTGCACTACCCTCCGAAAATACTCTTCTGGAGGACTACTACATATGGGCAACCGGTGGCGAGTATAAATAAATTCAAATACACTGATACACTTATTATTTATATGAACCGCCCAGCCTTGTCGGACTGTAAATCAGGTTCGATATCCGGACGGTACGGGTCTTCCGTTATGATTGGAATTATCATAAAATCCTTTCTATATCCTTTCTATATTCTGTCATTCACTTGGTACCTCCACGGATTTATATAACAAATTGTAATGTAAATCCGTGGTACCTCTGCTCTGGCATGTACAGATCAAATGTAATTTTGCAACCAACATAATAAGTATATAAATGTACGTTCTGTGTTTCTGTTTTCTTTTATATCTATAAATTTACTTAATAAAGGTAGACCTCTACACGTATTGGAATAAACCAGTCAAGAACTCCCAATTATTTACTAAATACTTTTTCAAGTGCGTTGGTAAGACCGAAGTTTGGCGAAAAGAACCGAGTGATTGTGAATAATTGTCGAGGTGTCCCGATTGAGGCGAGATGTTCATCAATAATTCCGCCTTTGGTCTAAATACGGCTATCGAATGAGAAGATATGTTGGGGAAATACGATTTCACGCTGAATAAGTCTGAAAATGAACCGAACTAATATAGCTAACAATATTCTTGAAAACATAGCCAAAGAAAAGGAAGTGTCCTAATTGGTTGTTTATTTTCACTGGATTTAGTTTGTGGTTTAGTACTATTATTTTACAAATTAAATGAAGTGCCAGCTCGGTTACAAAAATTTAAAGACGAAAAATGTAATAAAAATATTTTGTTGAATTTATATTCTAAAGACAACACAAAATTATGAAAGTGAATTTGCGGTCTATTTTCACAACGACTTCATATGAAATTCAAAGAAGAACTTAAAAATAAATATATTTTTTTTCAATTTTGATGGTGGCTTGATTGAGCTTCAATACAATGTAGCTAATTTTCAGCATATAAATCAGATTACGTGTTTTGAAAAGGTGCAAAATAAATGTTCAAACAAACGTGCAGGTTTCTGAAGAAGAAAAAGTGCGAGACTTCTTAAAATGTGGAAACAAATGTCATCATCATCATCACTATAATAATTATGATAATAAAAATTAGTTGTTTTGTCTTTAAAATAACTAAAATCAAAGGTAGTCGTGTATTTTTGTATTGTTTTTTTGTTTTTGTTTTTTTTTCTTTAATAACAGATACTCTTGCTATGTTTAACCGTATGTTTTCTAAAGTTTTGTCTGTTGCACAAAATATATCAATTTCCGGATAAACTTTTATATGATTGACAAACTTTGATTTGCTTGATAAATTTTATATGATTGAGAAACTTTGATTTGATGAAGAAATTTTGATTTGCTTGATAAACTTTGATTTGATTAAGAATCTTTGATTTGTTTGATAATCTTTTATATGATTGAGAAACTTTGATTTGATTGATAAACTTTGATTTAATTGATAAATTTTGATTTGCTTGATACACTTGATTTGATTAAGAAACTTTGATTTGCTTGATAATCTTTTATATGATTAAGAATCTTTGATTTGTTTAATAATCTTTTATATGATTGAGAAACTTTGATTTGATTGATAAACTTTGATTTAATTTATAAATTTTGATTTGCTTGATAAACTTGATTTGATTAAGAAACTTTGATTTGCTTGATAATCTTTTATGTGATTGAGAAATTTTGATTTGCTTGATGATTGATAAACTTTGTGCAATAGATAGTTATTTATTAATTTGTTTCTGTGAGTTGAGATTTTATAACGTTGTACAACAGCTGGACATATGTTACATGTATATAATAATAAAACTTTTTATGTATATAACTACATTAATATAATGTATCAATGATAAACCTTGTTTCAATCGATAAGTTCATGTTAAATATAATATTCTAACATATTGTCATATATTTAATGAAGTTATTCATTCTAACAAGGGTCGGTCATTAACGTTTTGGAGACATTTTAATAAACATTTCAGACGTTTGTCTATTTACATTAACACAAACCGGTAGCTACTTAGTGGATTTTCACAAACTTTAAAGTCTTAAAGTAATATATGTGCGCCTATCATCAACTCGGGAAAATCCGGCATACAATTTATCCCTTCGACAAATTCCGGCATACATTTAATCACTTCGTCAAAGTCCGGCATCTATTTGACCACTTCGGCAAAATCGGGCATACATTTGAACACTTCAACAAAATCCGGCATACAATAGAACACTTCGGCAAAATCCGGCATACATTTGATCACTTCGGCAAAATCCGGCATATTTGAATTCTTCAGTTCGAACGACAAAGAAACAAAAGATTTGGGTATTATTTTCCCGCTGATATTATTGAGATATATGACTACGATTTCTCAGAAATAAAAATCGTCGGTTTTCAGTCGATAGCATCCGACAGCCTTTTTACCAATTTAATTGGGCTGCAGACAATTTGCCGTTTGTTCAGTGAATCAATTGCGTTATCTAAATGTAAGAAATCTCAAATATCCTGCTGCAATCAGGCATACGAGTAGTCTACTTAGTATCTGGCGTTTACTAAACAAGTAGCAATCTTTGTTCAATTACCTTCTGTAAAACTCCCTCAATGACTTTGTTACTGTTCGGTAAAGGACCTCAAATCTGCGCCTGTGTTGTTACTTTTTTGTCATTCGGAACAATTCAGAAAGAACATGCTGATTGCTGTTTTTGTGTGAAACAACAACTCTGCACAGAACACTCATATAAATTGTCATTGTTTTGGTAGGGGACGACAACCCTGTATTACTGGATGGTAAAGAAAGACAACTCTGTAAAAAAACGTCTGTTAAAACTGCATTCTTCTGTATAGAACGTGGGTTGTTACTGTATGGTAATGAACGACAACTCTGTACAGACCGTTCGTTGATATTGCGTGGTAAGGAAAGACAACTTTGTATAGAACGTGGTTAAACTCCTAACAGTGATTTCCCTTGGTGGAATTGTAATGATTAGGGGAGATCACTGCGTAGGAGATTGGAACGTGGGTTGTTACTGCATGGTAATGAACGACAACTCTGTATACGTTCGCAGTCGGAACGTCCTCGGCTATTATCTACTGACGGAAAGGGCCGAAAAGTTGCGATTGGAACGTTGGTTGATATTGCGTAGTAAGGAAATACAACTCAGGTTGTTACTGTATGGTAATGAACAATAACTCTGCATAGAAGCGTGGTAAGGAATGACAACTCTGTAGAGAAATGAGTTGTTATTGTATATCATATATATAAACCCAATCAACTGGACGCCTTTTCCTAGTTAGAAACGACAACTATGTATAGAAATCCCTAGAACTTACTGTACAACCCTTATATATTGATTTCCATTCATGAGTGTTACTATGCATTAATAAAACTGAGTTATATTCATATTCGATAATTATATGATTTTTAAATTTATTTTGTATGGGAGGAGATGCAAAACCAAATTAAACAAAACTTGAATACTCGTGTGCATAATTTCATGGATTAATGCAAATTACGATATTATGTACAGAAAGAAATGAGTTAAATCGTAAAGGGACTTTTGAAAGAAACATGGATTCAACAATGATATCTGGAGATCACGCAATTAAAACACGTTCTTTAACGTCTATTTTCAAGAACATCAGCCTTGTTTGAGATATAAAAAATATTTTTAAAAATAAAGCAATTCAAACTACTTCTCTATTTTGCATCAAATATATACTAGTTCAAACGAATGTCAAGTTTGTTACAAGAGCCGTTTTTCAAGCTAGAAGACATAGAAATCTCCTATTACACTGCTTCTTTATTCAAAAGATTTGCTGAAAATATGTGGGAACATTGTGCTTAACTTACTTTGACAAAGCATTACAACATGGACAAGATATTTCCTTGTTTAATTAAGCGTGCGAGCTAGCGATCAAGATTCAATATCAGAGTGTCATTGCCTATGTATGTAGGGAAAATGTTGACGTTCTGTACTTTTTTATGGAGAATAGGTAATGTGTGTGTGTTTTTCACTTTTTTTAAAGAAAAATAGATTAAATGATTTGCGTAAAGCTAATTAAATGCCTTTACCTTTTGCGATATACATTATCGATGACCTTTTTCTATAAATGGGGTGAAGGTCACAAGGGGTTGGGGAAACAATCTGTTCTTTAGGAAGTCTTCAATTTTGTACCTACATGGTATGATTATGAACATTTCAAGTTTATTTTCAACTTCATTATGTCTTATTCACTAGCACACGGTGTCTGATTCACTAGTTCATGGTGTCTGATTAAGCCGCTAGTACATGGTGTCTGAGTCACTAGTACACGGTGTCTGAGTCACTAGTACATGCAGTCTGAGTCACTAGTACACTGTGTCTGAGTCACTAGTACATGGTGTCTGAGTCACTAGTACATGGTGTCTGAGTCACTAGTTCATGGTGTCTGAGTCACTAGTACACGGTGTCTGAGTCACTAGTACACGGTGTCTGAGTCACTAGTACATGGTGTCTGAGTCACTAGTACATGGTGTCTGAGTCACTAGTACATGGTGTCTGAGTCACTAGTACACGGTGTCTGAGTCACTAGTACATGGTGTCTGAGTCACTAGTACATGGTGTCTGAGTCACTAGTACATGGTGTCTGATTCACAAGCACACGGTGTCTGATTCACTAGTACATGGTGTCTGGTTCACTGGTACATGGTGTCTGATTAACTAGTACACAGTGTCTGTTTCACTCGTACATGGTGTCTGAGTCACTACTACATGGTGTCTGAGCTCACTAGTACACAGGTGTCTGATTCACTAGAACCCGGTGTCTGATTCACTAGTACATGGTGTCTGATTCACTAGTACACGGCGTCTGAGTCACTAGTACATGGTGTCTGATAACTAGTACACAGTGTCTGAGTCACTAGTACATGGTGTCTGAGTCACTAGTACACAGTGTCTGAGTCACTAGTACATGGTGTCTGATTTAACTAGTACATGGTGTCTGAGTCACTAGTACATGGTGTCTGAGTCACTAAGTACAGTGTCTGAGTCACTAGTATATGGTGTCTGATTAACTAGTACACAGTGTCTGAGTCACTAGTACATGGTGTCTGAGTCACTAGTACATGGTGTCTGAGTCACTAGTACATGGTGTCTGATTAACTAGTACACAGTGTCTGAGTCACTAGTACATGGTGTCTGATTAACTAGTACACAGTGTCTGAGTCACTAGTACATGGTGTCTGATTAACTAGTACACAGTGTCTGAGTCACTAGTACATGGTGTCTGATTAACTAGTACACAGTGTCTGAGTCACTAGTACATGGTATCTGATTAACTAGTACACAGTTGTCTGAGTCACTAGTATATGGTGTCTGATTAACTAGTACACAGTGTCTGAGTCACTAGTACATGGTGTCTGATTAACTAGTACACAGTGTCTGAGTCACTAGTACATGGTGTCTGATTAACTAGTACACAGTGTCTGAGTCACTAGTACATGGTGTCTGAGTCACTAGTACATGGTGTCTGATTAACTAGTATACAGTGTCTGAGTCACTAGTACATGGTGTCTGATTAACTAGTACACAGTGTCTGAGTCACTAGTACATGGTGTCTGAGTCACTAGTACATGGTGGTGTCTGAGTACACTAGTACTACATTGGTGTCTGAGTCACTAGTACATGGTGTCTGATTAACTAGTACACAGTGTCTGAGTCACTAGTACATGGTGTCTGAGTCACTAGTACATGGTGTCTGAGTCACTAGTACATGGTGTCTGATTAACTAGTATACAGTGTCTGAGTCACTAGTACATGGTGTCTGATTAACTAGTACACAGTGTCTGAGTCACTAGTACACATGGTGTCTGAGTCACTAGTACATGGTGTCTGAGTCACTAGTACACAGTGTCTGGTGTCTGTCTGATTAACTAGTATACAGTGTCTGAGTCACTAGTACATGGTGTCTGATTAACTAGTATACAGTGTCTGAGTCACTAGTACATGGTGTCTGATTAACTAGTACACAGTGTCTGAGTCACTAGTGCATGGTGTCTGAGTCACTAGTACATGGTGTCTGATTAACTAGTATACAGTGTCTGAGTCACAAGTACATTGGTGTCTGATTAACTAGTACACAGTGTCTGAGTCACTAGTACATGGTGTCTGAGTCACTAGTACATGGTGTCTGAGTCACTAGTACATGGTGTCTGATTAACTAGTATACAGTGTCTGAGTCACTAGTACATGGTGTCTGATTAACTAGTACACAGTGTCTGAGTCACTAGTACATGGTGTCTGAGTCACTAGTACATGGTGTCTGATTAACTAGTACACGGTGTCTGGTTCACTAGTACATGCAGTCTGAGTCACTATTACACGGTGTCTGAGTCACTAGTACACACGGTGTCTGAGTCACGAGTACATGGTGTCTGAGTCACTAGCACACGGTGTCTGAGTCACGAGTACACGGTGTCTGAGTCACGAGTATATGGTGTCTGAGTCACTAGTACACATTGTCTGAGTCACGAGTACACGGTGTCTGAGTCACTAGTACACGGTGTCTGAGTCACTAGTACATGGCGTCTGAGTCACGAGTACACGGTGTCTGAGTCACGAGTATATGGTGTCTGAGTCACGAGTATATGGTGTCTGAGTCACTAGCACACGGTGTCTGAGTCACGAGCACACGGTGTCTGAGTCACGAGTATATGGTGTCTGAGTCACTAGTACACGGTGTCTGAGTCACTAGTACACGGTGTCTGAGTCACGAGTATATGGTGTCTGAGTCACTAGTTACATGGTGTCTGAGTCACTAGTACATGGTGTCTGAGTCACTAGTACACAGTGTCTGAGTCACTAGTACACGTTGTCTGAGAGTCACTAGTACACGGTGTCTGAGTCACGAGTACATGGTGTCTGAGTCACTAGTACATGGTGTCTGTGTCACTAGTACACGGTGTCTGGTTCTCTAGTACATGGTGTCTGAGTCACTAGTACATGGTGTCTGAGTCACTAGTACACGGTGTCTGAGTCACTAGTACATGGTGTCTGATTCACTAGTACACAGTGTCTGAGTCACAAGTACATGGTGTCTGAGTCACTATTAAACACGATGTCTGATCCACTAGTACATGGTGTCTGATTCACTTGAACACGGTGTCCGATTCACTAGTACACGGCGTCTGATTCACTAGTACATGGTGTCTGACCGGTGTCTGATTAACTAGTACACGGTTTCTGATTAAGTAGCCCTTAATCCGCTGGATTTCTTAAATGGACTTGTCCATCTTTCAACTTTGACCAAATCATTCATCATATTTTTGTCAAATTTCAAAATACATGTATTGAATACTGGACAATGTAACCCATGGCCAGACGACAAGATAGTACTGCTACTACTGTAGCCACATTGGTAACATTAGTTGCTGTCGGCAGGACATGGTTCAGTGGGACAGATTTGTTTATTTATTATTTGCAGCGTTTCTAGTGGCTGTGATGACATACATTGTAATGTTCTATAGAGGAATGGGATTTTGGACAATGAGACACGATGTCACGGTAAAACTCATACTTGTATTTTCCTTTCCCTTTACAAAAAATGTACTAGTGATTTCTGAAGTTACACTACACCATATCTATTGATGGATTTAAGTCAAATTTAAACACACACAAAAAACAACAACAAAACATTTCTATAATTTCATTACAATATTATTGGTTTATACATAATTTATTTTAGTGAGATTGTGCAGGAAGCTATAAGCTTATAGACACGCTTTCGGATCCGTTTCTAGAACCAATGGGTCCTGAGCAATGAGCTAAATGAAACAACGATTTGCCCCTGACGGGGTTGAAACCCATGCGGCTAGCGATCATTATGATTACTAGTCCAGTGCGTGAACCACTCTGCCATGTTACAATATTATCAACTTTAACTTTGTTCCGAGCCTTGAAGTGATACATAATCATTCAATGGAAATATTACACATTATTGTCATGTTTCACATTGGTTACTTCTCTATAAAATTTGTCATGATCGAAAATTTGGCAGAAAGTTGCATAAACTGCAGCGGCGAAGAGTTGCGAATGCTATTCGTGCTCATTTTCATGAAAATTTGTAAATGAATTTATAAGTTAGATGTTGTGAAGTGAAAATAGAAATTAATTTACACACTGCAAACGACACTTAGGATTCAAGTACATTGCCAAAAAGAGGTTAAAATATGCAAAATGCTCTTACTGCGTTAGTCACGCAGTAGAAATATTGATGTAGTGATCAAACGTGCAAAATAAGTCATTATCCGCACATAACATGTTTAACATGTTAATTATTACTTGAATCATGAATCACGATTTTCTTTTAACTTTCCTTAAATTCTTAGTACATTTATCTTAAGTTTGTTCATCTAGAGTCATGCAGCTTTAATCCGAAAGGTTTGAAAAGTAACAATTCTTTTTTTTTCCAACATTGACTGCTTAGAGCCGCAAATTAAGTTGTAAATTTTCTTTTGCGTGAACCGCAAATGAGCGAAAATAACTAGATGTATATACTACAAGTAATGTCAAATTACGTCGAATTTCACGATCATTTGCATTTGTTTTGTTATTTCAGTTTGAAAATTTGACATCACAGCACCATCTTAACAGGAGCAAAGAGAACTATTTGATACTTTATTACAATGTACCTGCGTTCATAAGTAGATATAGAAAATATGCTATGTCGTGTGACTTTAAAAAATGCCCATGGAATAATTGTGAATTGACCTTTGATAAGAAATATGCCAGAAAAGGTGACGCTGTTATATATGACGGTATTTTCATTCCTAAAAAACTTGAATTTATTCGACCAATCGGACAAGTTTGGATATTTGCTGCACACGAGTCACCGCATTTGTACGGCATGGGCGGCAACTCGTGGACAAATTACACCTTCAACTGGACGATGACGTATAATAAGAACAATACTGACATTCATCTTCCTTACGGAGAACTACGGAAGCGTGCCGGGGACAAATTGCGTGATTATGAAGCAATAGCTCGTGGTAAAAATAAGACATCACTTATAATTGTATCTAATTGTAAAACGTCATCGAGAAGACAAGAGTTTGTTAAGGAACTAAGTAAATATATGGATATCGATATATTGGGTAAATGTGGCGGGAAACCGTGGGATTGTGGGACACATCGCGTTCATGACGAAAACTGCTTTAATATCCTAAACTCATATAAATTCTACTTAGCGTTTGAGAATGCATTTTGCAATCAATATTTCTCGGAAAAGTTTTTCGAAAATTTCAATTATGATACAATTATGGTTACACGTGGCGGTCTACACGGTGATGCCAAACGATTATTCCCGAGTGGATCATTTATATCAACAGACGACTTCCGGTCGGCAAAAGATCTGGCACAATATCTCAAAGGTCTATCGGTCTCTGACTACGCAAAGCTTTTAGAGAGAAAAGACCAATTTAATTCAATTGGATTTAAAGAAGTGTATCAACAGGCATTGTGTGACGTTTGTTACAGGATGAACTTTCAGGACGAGTACAGTAAGGTCATAAACGACATGCATGAGTGGGTACTTGACAATAAGCCTTGTTTAAATTTCAACGAAATTAAAGATTTAACTTAAGGTGTAAATAAATGTACAATTTTATAATGTTGATACATATGTATGTAATAAAGCTAATATGAAACATAGGTAAATAATATGATATACATATGTAAATAATATGATACATATGTGTAGTTCATATAATGCATATGTAAATTACTCTTAAAATAAAGGACAAAAGGAATCAGGTGATATCATTAATTATTATTGCATTGTTTTTTTTGTTCTTTCAAAACCATTATTCTCAGTACAATTTAAATGAACATTTGAAAACTGTATTGAAATATAAATGTGCAGATTTTTTCATTGATTTATATAAGAAAAAACACTGAAGTTGAGTTTGTGTCGCACCTTGTATATATCAGTAAAGTTTTTATCACAGATGTTCCAATAAGGCAACGATAACGAACATTCCCAGTACACTTAACACAAAACAAAAACAACAAAAAAACATGGTCGCAAAATACGCCCGTCTCAAACACTTTTGACAGATATTTGGGCATTATAGATATGCATATAGGAGATATGCTTTGGGCAATCTCTGGGAAAAAAATCTGAATATTTTATCACCTCCAGTGATCTTGACCTTGCAAATATTATCATAAATTACATGTGTCACACTTCTAGTCATAATAGTTATCATCAATAAATGATGACTAAATGGTCCTTTTACCCAAACTTTGACCTCTCTATGTGACCTTGACTTTGGTAGCAGGGACCTGGATTATGTGCCACTGCGCAATAAATCTCACAATGGTGAACATTTGTGCCAAATTACTTTAAAATTCCTCCATGAATGCAGAAGTCCGACTCCGAACAAGAATTGTTAAGTGCCCTCTAAGTGTGACATAAACCTTTAACCTAGAGATGGGGTTCATGCGCATGACACTACATCTCATGGTGGTGAAAATTTCTATGAAGTTTCATTAGAGTCCCACCATGCGTTGAGGAGATATGATCTGGACAAAAATTCTATATTTTATCCTCTTTAGTGACCTTGACCTTGCATATATCAACCTAAATGAACAGCAGTAGTTATGATAATGACAAAATGTGTTTCAAACCCTCAATAAATATTTACTAAATGGCCCGAATACAAATTTTCATATTTTTATCTAAACTTTGACCCCTATGTATGACCTTGACCATGGCCACATGGATTTACACGGGATTTAAATTTTGCACGCGACATTCCACCTCATGAGGGTGAAAATTTGTGCCAAGTTACATTGAAATCCCTCTATGTATGTACCTGTAGATGTTTTGCTTCGGACAATAGTTTTTCAATGACCTCTTAGTGTGACCTTGACCTTTAACATAGATCCCTAGTTCATGCGCATGACATTGCTTCTTATAGTGGTTAATATTTGTATGAGGTCTCATTAAAATCCCTCCATAGGTGAAGGATATATGCTCATGGCAAAATCTATATATTTTATCATCTTTACTGACCTTGACTATCATAATTATGTAGTGACCTTGACCTTGCATGTATTAAGTTTATTCACATGTTTTACACCAGTAGTCATAATAATGATCATTTTTGTTTTAATCTCTCAATAAATGATGGCTAAATGGTCCGAATACACATTTTCATATTTAATCTGAACTTTGACCCCTATGTTTGACCTTGATCTAATCGGCAGGGACCTAAAATTGGTACCCGACACTCTGCCTTACAATGGTTAACATTAAATTTTGTGCCAAGTAACATTGCAATTCCCAATGCATGGTGAAGTTTTTACTCCAGACAAGTGTTTTCAATAACCTCTAAATGTGACATTGGCCTTTGACCTTCAGACCTAGTTTATGCGCATGACACTATTCCTCATTGTGGTGAACATTTGTATGAAAATTCATTAGAATCCCTCTATATATGTGGGAGATATGTTCAGGACAAAATCTTTATATTGCAGCTTTCAACAGCATTAATCAATCTAGGATTGAGAATACGCACAAGAGACCCGCTACGCTACCCTTGCAATAAGTTCCATTTTTTTTTAAATCTTACCAATAATTTTTATTTGTTTGGGTCGTCAAACCTGGGACATACGATATGTATGTCCCAGGTCAAACCAAACAAATAAAGGTAGCGAAATTCAGACCCTGATGCTGTTAATTGCAAATGCCGAAAGTAGTCCACTTTTTTTGAAGCGGTTACTTCCCTTTATATGCACACTAACGCCGAAAAATTCAGGGGAGATCACTGCGTTTGTCGAATGGCAGGCGCATTAATTTTTAAGCAAAATAGTTCGCGAATGGTCGAAGACTTCTAATATTGTTTTATTCTTTATAGATATGCATGCTTATAGTAAGCTCCATGATTATTTACATCTGTTTTAAACAACAGGTTAAGCGTGGAAATAATAAGAGTTACAAACCCGAATTTAGAATAATATGGTTTTCTTCAGGTCGTTATCATATAACTTCACCGTGACCGAGAGGTTTGCACACTCGCTTAGGAATTGAGACGTCAGGAGTTCAAATCCCAGATGAGGCTGTTCATTTTTTTTTAAATGTTTAAGTCAAATAAACATTGAATTGAATTTCAGTGTTGCAATTAGTCTTCTAACCAATTTACTACAGTTAAAACACTGAAAAGCATTGGTGGCACTATACAAAAACAAATTGGTTTATAATCTCACAACCTTCACCTTTCTGACATTCTAAGACCCAAACAAATTCAGCGCCTTCTGTGCTTTGATTATGTATCACTACCATACCATAAAATGCTAACTGTACTAAACACAAGGGAATCCTAATTTATGGGCTAGTAAGGGAGTTTTTGGTTAGGAGTGCGGTTGAAAGGGATACCTGGACCAGTTGAGAAGCTTATATATCCTTACTAATAACTTTTGTTGATTGATATTTAATAATGAACTTGTATTTTTACTTTCATTGTATTTCATTCATAAACGTATGACAAAAACAATTAATAATACATGTATGTTCCACATTCCAAGAGCATTGTCATGCATTTAGTCTCATTTATTCTACACTTAATAAGGGTCCATCACATTGTCATATACATATTCATGTCATTATACATCGCAATGTCAGGAAAATCTCTCATGGAAAGAAATCATTACAAAATTACCATATTAATTACCATTATACCGCGGTATGCAAAATAGCGATGAGACTGCTGCATATTTGTCAATGACGTACGTTTCGCCACTTCTACAGCTCACTAATGACGTTTGTCCATTATGATGTTTGTGTAACATGACATGAATATAATCTATAAAGGGAAATGTACAAGTATGCTCATTAAACGTGGAAATCCTAGATGCCGTTCTTTGAAAATGACATTCTTGACTATTTCTTACTCATATAAAGTTATCGTTCTTAACGATTCCATACTTCCATAGCTATAATAATTGTTCATTAAACACAGAGCTGTCGTTCTTTGATGGTAACGCTGTTTTCCTTCACTATCACTAATATTGAGTGGCGGTAAGAAAAGACTGCAACCCTTTATTAAGATTAACCTCTGACTTTGATCTCCCATTTTAAAGAGAGTGCCCATGCCATGTAACTTTGACGTATTTTTTAATGCGGAAAGAAGAAATAGTTAATAAACGAAAGTTTTATACTTTTTTTTGTTATATTTTGCCATTTATTATGAAAATGATTCATTATTGGACAAAACAACAAGTGAGTTTAGACAGACCTATGAAATAAATATTAAAAAACTTATTTATTGTCGGTAACACTTACTTCTTAAAATAATTTGAAATTGGGTTCTCTTTCATACACCACACTTCAGTTCCAAGCTGAAGTTTTCATAATTCAGTTTTATTCTTGTTTCAAACATGATTTTCCTTTGTTTCAAACAAGATTTTCCTTTGCCTGAAAAACCTCTTTAAAAATATTTGGGTGCTAAAAAGAGTCCAGTTTTAAATGACTATACCTTATTGTGAATATTGAAATAATCAATAATTATATATAGAATGAAGATGGACAGCATCCTTTTTTATTGCATTGTTGCTAGATAGGTAATATGTGCGCATTGTGACGTCACTTTGATTGACTGTATGATGACTATAATCGTCTTGACAGATCTACAGAATCGATCTGATCTGATAGCGTCTCAATTCCTTGTCATCAACGATAAGACAAGATGTCATCCGAAATTGATTGCAGAAATGCCTTAGTACAATATCCTGAGTAATGGCATTGGCATCCGTTTATAAAAACCTGTACATGTGGGTTGGAGTCATTATCGTCTGCTACTCGCAAACTGCTGCCGAGAGATAATCACATCACGGAGCTGTGTTATAAGTTTCGTGTTATATCAGGAAAGTAAATTGCACGAGCGCTCCAGTATAGCACAATCTTTGCAAACGATTTAGGATATTATTATATATACATGTATATAAGCAGTGGGGTAGGTCCCTCTAGACCAATTAGGCGCAGCCAACATTTTTTTTTAAATAAATGTGGCGAATTTGAAATAATTTATTCGTCTTCCTGCAGTTGAAATTATAACTGTTCTTTATATACGCCAAAACGCACCTCTGAAAATCAAGACAAAATTCTTGGGGAATGGTGACCTTGTTGTCGGTCCTTACATATAAATTTAGACTTAGATACGCCACTGAACATTACGAGCTTACTGATATATACAAAGAACATATATATTTTTTTATTTTTTCAAATCTTACATACGCGTATTAGAGTAGATCTAAAAGATACATTTTACATCGGAGTTAAAGATATTCTAAAAAAATAAAGACATAAAGTTTTGCTCAAAGTCAGTCATGCCACGCTCGGATTATGATAAGATTATTACAACCAATCATGTCACACCGAGCTTCTGGACGGTATACTTACGACCAATCATGTCACGCTAGGGTTTTGGTTTATACAGGATGATATATATAATTACAACCAATCATGTCACTCTCGGCTTTCTATCAATACATGATAAGATTATTACACCCACTCATGTCACGCTAGGCTTCTGTCCAATTCATGATGATATGTATGCAACTAATCATGTCACGCTCTGCTTCTTGACAATACAGTTTATGTTGACGGTCAATTATGTCACGATCAATACATGATGACATACTTACAACCAATCATGTCACGCTGGGCGTCTGATCAATACAGTATATATTATATACTTACAACCAAATGTGGTTTTGATATTCCAAATTTGTTTTGAAAACCGTCTTAGATTTGTATTTCTGTCATAGAAGAAATGGACTTAAAATTAGCGATGTTTAGCAGACTGTTCATATCAGAGATCGTTTGGAATTTGTCACTTCATATATTTAACAATGTATTATATATGTAATGTGATTACTATTCTTACATATTCAAAAACCTCAAATGATATACATGTATTTTTATTTCTCAAAAAAAACATTTAATTCTTGGTGGCATGTTACAATTTTCGAAAAGGTACTCACTAATTATATAGACCTTTTTTAAAATACGATTTTTCCATAGTAACGGATGTTGCATTTTGCGCATGCGCATCTTAACCTTCTCTTTCTTATTCATTTCTGAGGCATATTTTAGACTTGCACTACAGTTAAGGCTCGTCAACGAAACATGACTATTTAACTGTAAACTGTACTAATTTTGAATATGTGGTAATTAGAATATTATATTCGTATAGATTCAGTGCTAAATTTAGTATTAAATCTACAACCATTCAATACCATCTGTACGTATATAACATATATAATTATATAGAATATATAGATATCTGATCAAAGCTAACCTCCTCATGAAGCCAGAAGCTGTGAAATACTGGTGTCAGATAGCAAGTTTTGTAACTATGGATCAAATTTCTTGTGATCCCCGGGTTAACAAAAGCTTAACTTATTTTATTTTTTAGCATAAAATGAGCTGCATCACGACAAAACCAACATAATGGGTTTGCGAGCAGCATGGATCCAGACCAGCCTGCGCATCCGCGCAGTCTGATCAGGATCCATGCTGTTCGCTTACAAACCCTATAGCAAGTAGAGAAACTGATAGTGAACAGCATGGATCCTGATCAGACTGCGCGTATGCGCAGGCTGGTCTGGATCCATGCTGGTCGCAAACCCATTATGTTGGTTTTGTCGTGACACGGCTCAAATAAACCACAATATATGAGTTACAATATAGAAGTTTATGCTGAACATTTTGCTCTAGATGTTGAAGACGAATATCATTTTATATATTAAATATTGATTTTAATCAAATTATAATACGACAAAAATAAACGTATAATGTTAAACTGTAATGACAAAAGATCCTTTAGATTTACAAATTTTGTAAAAAAAATAAATTCGTAATTATTAAATGTAATAGTTTACTCAAAATAATATAAAATAAAATCAGCCCTCAAATATTCGCTTTACAATTATCTGGAGAGAAATTTAAAATCTTAAATGTATACTTCTTAACCATAGGCACTCGGTTCCACAACTTACTATGATTTTGATTTTTTAATTTCTTTTTAGTTAATAATGGTATTTTATTCACGGATTTTGAGCTTTGAATCCTAGTGCCTATGTTCTTGACTGGATTCTATTTATTCAATTTTAAAGTATTTAAAATATGACATGTATACCAAGAGTTAAACAAAACGTAAAAATACCCTCCAACGATAACTTGTAATTTCAATTTTTATTCCTCATTTATTTAAATGTTTATAGCACATTGTAAAAAAAAATGTAAAAAAATTATCTTGATATAATACCAAGTACTTTAAGGAAGTATCTTTCATGAATTAGAATATCTTCGCATTAATAACATGTGCAAACTGGTAGGTTTCATAGATATATAAGTGTTAGAAATGAAAGATATTGTTTATATTGTAATCTACATGACGTCGAAGATGAATACCATTTCATTTTAATTTGTCCTTGTTATATTGATATAAGAAAAAATATATAAAAAGATACTATTATATAAGACCTAGTATGCTTAAATTCACTGATATGTTAAAATCAAACAATAGAAGTATACTTTTAAATTTATCCTTGTATGTACGAGATGCGATGTCTCATAGAAATAATTTAGACATAGTAGATACAACTTAATATATTAATAATTCATCCTCTATATTGATATGAAAGAGACATGTTTGTTCTGTTCTGTAAACTTTTCCCATTATTTATTATACTGTATTATCATTTTTCACGTTGACAGATATATATATTTATATATATTTACTGCAGTATATAGGTTGAACAATCTTTAAATTAATCAATATCTATCTTGATTTTAGCATAACAAAACTTGTTAAAACAGTTTTATTGTTGACGGTTGTCTGAAACATAACATTGTTTTGTTGACAGTTGTCTTAAACAATAGAAACACTTTCTATACTTGTCTAAAACAGTTCCCATTATCAGAATCGATTTTGATCTGACAGAATTCTCGTGCTCATTGACTGAACTGCTACTTAAGGTGAACAATCATCATCATATACACGTATATTTTGTGGTAGATATATTACAATGTACTATAAACATCTGACATTTTTGAGTTGCTGTACACATGAACATTTGTGATTTGAAGGCATCACTTTAAACAAAACGAACTATAGAACATGATGCTCAATATTCAATAGTTAAAGGAACTTCACCTAGGTCAAATATAGCTTAATTTAATAAAATTGATTTTCTTACATATATCAGCTTGGGTACTTAAAAAGGGAAAGAATTGTAAAAGATAATTAAGAACTGAACTCGGAAATAAATCGAAAAATATTATGTATGGTCGGCGTTGAGTGAAAAGCGTTGCGACGTTTAAAATGTTGGTTTCTTTTGCACGAGGAAAAACGGAGTGAGAGAATGATCTGAAATTTTGTACACAAGTTATAGTGTCTTTAAGAGAAAAGTCTATATAAAGAAGATCTAACGGTCAAAGAGTAGGCATTAGAGTAAATGATCCCGAGTTCTTGCGACGTTTGAAGATTCGAAATTTGCGTAAATGTGAGGATACCTAAATGTGAGGATACTTAAATGTGAGGATACCTAAATGATCACATAATTGTGAATAATCCAGTTTTTAATCCTTGGCTAAATGAGGTCATTAACAATAACTCATACATGTGCCACATGAGGCCTATATAGGTAAACAACTAATTTCAAAGAATGTTTAAATTGTTATTTAGAAAAATAAATACATCTAGAGCTGGATCTACCAAGTCTATAAAAAAAGATAATCTCAGTATTCTGTAGTCCACTGATTACACATATTTCAGAATTTTCCAGCGTCTGCAATTCGTCTGCTAGTCTGGCTCCTAGCCTACATGTACTGATAAAGGGAAGTAACCACTGCGAGGAGTTTGTTCGTCAGGCCACTAAGAGGTTTGGATACTCTTGCTTACCTGCCTTTGTTTATGACACACCATTTGCATGTGAGAAAAAATAAGAAAATGTTGCAGAAGATTTCTTGCAGATGTAAAAGATGTAGCCGTATGATATTTCACTAATTGAAAGATATTTTGGTTAGTAATATTATTTGTTCCATTCAGTGTCAGGTAAGAAAAATAAATGTAAAACAAAACCGTTATTGTCTCCCCTTTTGGGATTTTTAATGCCATAGGTTAAACCGGCCGTCTCTGTCCGTACGAGGTTAACCTAAACTGACTTAACCTAAAGTTGGATATATCTTTAATCTTTATGTAGATCTACTTCTGTTCATAATTTACGCACTTCCCAATAAATACAAACTGTAACTTATTTTACTTATAATTAATTTTTTGCTCAGTGATGACCCCTTTTTTGTCTTTCACTTTCTTTGTTAATCTTTTGTTAGGTTAATTTCTCATAAAAAGTATCAAAGATATTCACTAAAAAATGGAGCTCATGTTCACTGTCTAATTAAAAACGCATTGCTAACTTCTAAGGGGGAAAAATAATAATCCCTATATAGCTGTTTTTACTTGATTCCTTTTTTGATCTCAGAAAATTTGCCTTTTTCTCATTTTTTTAAAGGTATTCACTTCAAACTTAAAATACTTGTTGACTATAAAGGACATGTAAGTCTGCTTAAGCGCCTTAGCACTTTTGAAGAATTATGCCCCCTTTTTGCTGTTTCTTTTATTTAACTTTTCAGCACTGAGGAAAATATAGCATGCTGTCCATGGACAAGTATTGTTATATACATGTACATGTATAAGTCTTGGTGCCATTATTTTCTACCTGTCAATGTGTTATTTAATCAAAGGTATTGATAAACAGTCACAGATTCGTGATTAATAAAACAGCTCTTGACAAGATTTTCTATTTATTGATACAAAATAAAATAATCCAGTTATGTAGCTATGGGAATGCTCTGTTAAAATATTAAACAATGCTGGCAGTCTGGCAATGTTCTTAAATAATTCTATTTTTGGAAAAAGAATGACTTTTAAATATTTTGTATGTTATAAAACAAAATATGTAAAAGTACATTAAGAAATACATGTATAAAATGATAAACTTTATGTTTTTTATTTGAAAACATTCCCTAATTAGCGAACAGTTCTAAAATGTGACATCTGTTCACTAATACTGTAATACACTCAGTACATATTTTAAAGTTTTCTTTAGAAATTAAGTTTTGTAGAGAAGTCATTTTAAGTCAAGATATTTATTATGACTACTGTTGATTGCACAATAAAGAACAACAAAGATAACAAGGTTTTGGAAGGCAAAATACATAATAACCTTCTATCAGTATATTTTAAGTACTTTGATTTTGTATTTATCATGCCTTGATATGCAAATCTATAGTTAAAAAAGTGAAAAAAAAAAAAAAAAAAAAAAAAAAAAAAAAAAAAAAAAAAAATGTTATAAAAGTAATAAATAAATCGTAATAGAATATTTCTTCAATCCACACAAATTTATAGATATAAAATAGTCAATGAAAGATCTCTCTCTCAAAAATTCATTTCTACTATTATTGGAGACAAATGCTTGGAAAATAGAATACATAGATACGATATTGGATATTTTTCAGATTTAACCGTATAGCATATTGGGGGAAAAAAAAGACAGCTTATGTTATTGATACAAGTAGTATCACATCTCAACATAGCTATGAATGTCTTTGATGAGAATAAAAATCGTTTGTAGCACAATTAAAATAATGGTCTCATTTTCCTTGAAAAATTCTATCCATTAGGCAATACCTAAGCAGAAAGGTTCAACAATGAATTGATGACAAATAAAACAACAACAACGTTAAAGGTACCTGCTACACAAGGAATCAATAGTCACTGCATTAAATGCTAGGACAGGACAGTACCAACAACATATCAGTATACGAGCTGCTAGTGATTCTGTTTCAATCAGTTTTTTTCCGCGGATAATGAAGGGTCGCTGGTATGATTATTAGTAAAGATGGTAGGATAACATGGGGAAACGTGCCAGTAAACTAAGCTCAACCGAAGTCAAGGATCTAATGGGATGTACCTACTGTGAGTGTCATTTTCATTTCTTGTGCCTTATATTATTTCTGTTGTCCGATTATGATTCTTGTGCCTTTTATTATTTCTTTTGTCTGATAATAATTCTAGTGCCTTTTATTATTTCTTTTGTCTGATAATGATTCTAGTGCCTTTTATTATTTCTTTTGTCTGATAGTGATTCTTTTGCCTTTTATTATAACATGTGTCTTTTTTTGTTTCTTGTGCATTTAATTATTTTCTTTTGTCTGATAATGATTCTTGTGCCTTTTATTATAACATGTGCCTTTTATTGTTTCTTGTGCATTTAATTATTTTCTTTTGTCTGATAATGATTCTTGTGCCTTTTATTATAACATGTGCCTTTTATTGTTTCTTGTGCATTTAATTATTTTCTTTTGTCTGATAATGATTCTTGTGCCTTTTATTATAACATGTGCCTTTTATTTTTTCTTGTGCCTTGAATTATTATGGGTTCTTCACTAATTATTGTGCATTTCATTGCATTGCCAATAGTTTTTAATTATTCAAGCTTAATACCATAAGTCATAAATTTAACTAGTTGTTTTGTATGTTAATATTAAAATGATTAACAAAGTAGTAAAACGGAGTTGTAGCTTTACTTTTTACACTAGACTTGTGGTTTTTTTTTACAAAAGCACCTATAAATTTTGTCAATGGAAAATTCTATGAGGAAGAATTAATGTTTTTTTTGCATTTGACACCATTGGTGATGTCACAGTGGAAACCCAGTATCTGGTTACCTGGGGAACCGAGGTTTAAAGTAATAACTCAGCTGACATTTTACAATGTATGTGTCAGGTAAATAAATCTCTTATTATGTTACAGCTTCCTAATCTTTACCACCACTAAATATCTTAAATGGACTTGTCCATCCTTTAATGTGGACAAGACCATTCATCATTTTAGGGGAAAATTTCAAAAACATTTGAGCCGCGTCACGACAAAACCAACATAGTGGGTTTGCGACGAGCATGGATCCAGACCAGCCTGCGCAGTCTGATCAGGATCCATGCTGTTCGCTGTCAGTTTCTCCACTTGTAATGGAGTTGGTAAGCGAACAGCATGGATCCTGATCAGACTGCGCGGAGGCGCAGGCTGCTCTGGATCCATGCTGGTCGCAAACCCACTATGTTGGTTTTGTCGTGACAGTCGGCTCATTTACTGACTGAATAGCAAACAGTGCAGACCATGCTCACACAGCACCAGTGTGCCGGCTTATCTTGGTGTGCACTGGTGGCATGGATAGATTCTTTAGCCAAACATCCAGCTAAGGGCTAAATTTGCATATTCGAAACATTTGAAAAATGACTGACTTTCAAATTCATGTTTTTTTTTTGTCCCTATCCATGCTAAATATCTAAAATGGGCTTCTCCATCTTTCAATCACAACTGCAGATGAATTTTATTTCGTCTTCTGTTCTAATATAAAAATATTTTATTTGTATTATAAATGTATATATTTATATGTAGGAAATAAATATGTTAAAACTAATCAGGACAATACCATTTATCATTATGATTTTTACAGGCCACCCCCTGTATAATGTAAATAAAGACCACGCGGGAAACTTGCATTGATTAAATGGATAATCTAAAATTAACCAATAATTGATTAGTTAGAAATTTTTCAAATCCTCTTAAATTATAATTATTTAAAATTCAAGTACAGGCTAGAAAATATGGTTACTATAAAAATGAGAATCTCATTTCTAGATCCTTTGCTGTTATTAAAGTCAGTGTACAAGAACAAATTAACAATGTCATATACATTTGCTTATAGATATGCCACAGTATGACAATACCAGATGCTATATGTAATTTTTTTCTGTTTCTTTTTCAGTCAACAAAGGAGAGTTACAGCACTGGTGAGTTATTTGTTTTTTTGTCAATACAAACACACTCAAGATATTGAGGATGAATACCATTTCATTTGCTTTTAACAATCTCATTGATTACTGAAGAGATTTTTGTCCTAGAAATTAATTGCAAGAATTGAATTTGACACTCAAATCTTGGCTACTTAATAGTGGTAATTGTAAAATGTAAATACTCCATGGGTCTTTCATCATTGAATAGTTGCATTTTTTTTTAAATGAGAAAGGTAAAAATGAAACAAATTTAAATTTGATATATGATTTATTATTTAGTAAGTTTACAGAATGTGAAAAGGGAGAAGTTTTAAAAGTTATTCAGCCAACAGTATAGAGCCTGGCCAGACTGCAAGGATGTGGTGGTGGTGTTGATAGTTTTCATTAAGGATCACGGCAGTAAGCCACATTGAATTCACCAGAGCACAGTTCAACCACTGCATCATTCCTCTGTGCAGGCTGTCAAGCAGTTTACCAGTACTAGTTGCCTTCACTGTCACAAGAAAATGAAACTTCTGTACATGCCAGAGCAGGGGTACAGTGTGACCGTATAAAGGATTTCATGATCAATCACAACGAAAGTAACCTGCGCCGTCCAGGAATTGAACCTGGGTCGCATTATTCACAGTCCAGTGCTCTTCCTATTGAGCTAACCGGACAGCTGCGTGCAATTAAGGATGTTCAGACTGGCCTGGCTGTATACTGGTGGCAAAGGGTAATTAATCATCTTCAGTTCCTACAGGTTAAAGGGTTAAAAATTGGTTAAAGGGTTAAAAATTGGTTAAACGGTTAAAAAAACGTTTAAAAATTGGTTTAATGGTTAAAAATTGGTTTAATGTTAAAAATTGGTTTGACGGTTAAAAATTGGTTTAACAATTAAAAATTAGTTTAACGATTAAAAATTGGTTTAACGGTTAAAAATTGGTTTAATTCCATCATTGGTATTTATGTGGAAATCATTGTGATAATTTGAAAACATCTATATATTATGTGAATAAATGTGAATAAATTCTATATACATGTATTCTTCAAGCAGGGACTCTGAGCCTTATACAAACCCATAAAATGTAAAGAGACTACAGTGCTGTAATTATGCTACAATAATTAGACATGCAATTATTCGGATGCCAATTAGTTCAAAGGATTAAGGGATAAGTCAATAATCAGAGTGACATCTGTTATTATGATGAGTTTCTCATTAAATGTAAAGTCGGTCATTTTATCAGTGTTTATACAACAGTCCCTGATTAGCATATTTTTCCCTTTTACTCAGAAATGTTTGTGCTTTCCTTGAAATGTGTGATTTGCATATACCGTATTGTCTCCTAGTCATGCCCCTGGGGGCTAGCATTTTTTCAAGTAGGGGGGGGGGGGGCACTAATTAGAACTATAAATATGTTTATTAAAGATTCAATTATTCAATTATAAAATCATTATTCATTATTATGATTTAATATATACATGTTATACAGAATTATTTTTTTAATGATTTAACATTACTGGAGTGTCATTAATTGTGATGTTTTAAAAAAAAATATTTGGATTTTTTTTGGTTGCTCTTTCATTAATGGATTATATTATAAATCTATAAGGTAAGATTTTTTTCTGCAAAATGTGGTGGTGGCAAAGTTGGGGCTCTAATTAGAGGGGGAGGCAGGGGGGTGTTAAATGGAAACATTACGGTAATTTTTTATGTGCTTTTCTTGAATACAACAGTGCATGATTAGCATATACATTGTATTTCACTTTTGCTCAGAAATGTTCAATTTTTGTTTGTTTTGGTTTTTCAAAGAAAGTGGAAATTTTCTTCAAAAATCAAAATTACTTGTTCATTACGCTCTATGTGACATTGCAATATCAGACAATGCCAATATTGATATTAACAATAAATTATTGAGGGTTGACTGCAAAACTGTTAAAAGTTACTGTAGTTTTGTGGTCAACCATGGATAATCTATTGGTATTCCCAATAATATTATGCAATATACTATAATACTTAAGCAACATTTAATGTTACTATTATTGGAGGCTTAGTGTCAGAGCTAAGTTAATAATTTCTAAAGATGAAGTAGTATATTTCATAATGTAGAAATATGATCATTTACAGGGCATATTTAATTTCCTGCTGTCTTTTTGGACGTAGTTGCCAACAAAAGGTATTGAAAATTATTAAGTCTGAAAAACATAGATATTAGATTATCATTCCTTAATGCCATTTCAAGATTCTGGATAGGCACTGGTGTGGGTGTAGGGGGAGGAGGGGGTGGGTGGGGCATGGTGTTTACTGCCATCTCACAGAGAATGTTCCTCCCAAACGTTTATTTTTGTTTAATTTTTGTGTGAATTACTGTATAAAATTTCAAGGGTTAAGTAGTTTAGATGAGCAAAATTAAAAGGACATAATTGGCTAATTACATGGCATCTTATGATAACATGTATAATTATAAACTGTGCAACATATGATAATGCAAAAAAGATTAGATTTTTTCTCCAATTTGTGACAACATTCAGTGGAGAAGTTATTCAACTAACTTTGCTTTAAGTTAATTGTTGTCAAAGTTAAGGGTATTCCTGCAGGTAATGAAAACCCATAAATTGTTGATATTGTAAAATTGGTCAGCCCAGTGGTATGAATTTGAAAAGAATTTCACTATCATTAAATACAAAATTGGACTACCAAAAATTTAAAGTCTGTTTAAAATGCATGGTAACTTGAGTGAAGGCTGGCTTGACTCAATATTGAAGGCAAAGGAGAGTCATGTTCTGTTCCGTCAGCTTATATGCCATGGCAAAGCTGGCTACATTCGGTTCCAACAGGTTATATGCCATATGTCAAAGACTGGTCACATTCAGTTCCAACTGGTTATATGCCATGGCAAGGCTGGTCACTTCTGGTTAATACAGGTCATATGCCATGGCAAAGGCTGGTTAATACAGGTTATATGCCATGGCAAAGGCTGGTCACATTCAGTTCCAATAGGTTATATGCCATGGCAAAGTCTTGTCACTGTTAGGTTCTTACAGGATATATGCCATGGCAAAGGCTTAGGTAACCTTTATTTCCAACAAGTTATATGCCATGGCTAAGGCTTAGGTCACTTTTAGTTCCAACAGGTTATATGCCATGACAAAGGCTTAGGTCACTTTTAGTTCCAACAGGTTATATGCCATGGCAAAGGCTTGTCACTGTTAGCTCTTACAGGATATATGCCATGGCAAAGGCTTAGGTAACTTTTATCTCCAACAAGTTATATGCCATGGCTAAGGCTTAGGTCACTTTTAGTTCCAACAGGTTATATGCCATGACAAAGGCTTAGGTCACTTTTAGTTCCAACAGATTATATGCCATGGCAAAGGCTTGTCACTGTTAGTTCTTACAGGATATATGCCATGGCAAAGGCTTAGGTAACTTTTAGTTCCAACAGGTTATATGCCATGGCAAAGGCTGGTCACTTTCAATTCCAACAGGTAATGTGTCATGGCAAAGGCTGGTCACTTTTAGTTCCAACAAGTTATATGCCATTGCAAATGCTGGTCACTTTCAGTTCCAACAAATAATATACCATGGCAAAATCTTAGGTCACTTTCAGTTTCAACAAGTTGTATACCATGGCAAAGGCTTAGGTCAATTGCAGTTGCAATAAGTTAATGGGCTCAACATTTTACTGCAAGGCACAAGGCTTACGTAAATGAAAATCTGTATAATACAATTAAAATGCATGGATTCTAAAGCTTTATTTTCCCTATGAGAATACTGTGCTTATTTGGGATACCTCCTCCAGAATTAATAATGAGACAATGTTACCATTAAATGATTTTATAGAATATAATTATTTTCCTGATTCTAAATTTAGTCTGATGTTTTACAAGATTGTTAAGCCATTAAAACCTGCTATATTTGTATATTAATGGTAAATTAACATGACTTTGTCTTAAAATAATTTTGATTTGAAATTAGAATAGCCCATTCAGATATTTTAAAGAGGGGTGGGAGTGATAAAAATTGATAATTTTTTATGCTAGATTTGTATGCTAGATTTGTTGTATAGATTGATTTGCCAATGGAAATTAAACAATTTTCATGCAAAATTTGTGTGATGGTCTGGCCCTGCTTTGAATAATGATTTGTCACATTGTTATTTTAAGTGGTTTATTTTAATTAAGCAATTTTTATGTAAATTTGTAAAATGGAGTGATACTTCTTTGAACATGGAGCAACCCGTTGTAATGATAATGGGGTTTTACATATAGATGAACAAGTCATGGTCATATGTTTTCTGTATATGTGTCAGGGTTTAGAACTGTACACTATTCAGGGGAGTGACTTTGTTAGCGGCCAGATAGCTCAGCTGGTAGAGCTGGGAACACCCTATTCCTCGGGTCCCGGGCTCAAGTCCTAGTCAGGCTGCAATTTTTTCTCGATGTGTGACATTTGGCACCCAAACCTTTAAAAATCGTTTCTCTGGAACTACAAGTATCAGAATTTAAAAGACATCTGATGTGAGGATAGGTCATGACTAGTAAATGACCACTATTAATCACTAGTATAACATCAAAGGTCAAAAATCAAGTTGCTTACTCAGACCGCTGAAAGCTTGTCAAACCTGGGAATACAAATGTAAACTTATACGAAACTTTCAAAAGTCTGTTACATTTATGATAAAATGTACAGTCAATGTGGATTTTATTCACACACCTGAGGGGTTATTCTATCTTTGGAATTACAGTTTAACCTCACCCTTTGAGGAGAAAAAGATTTTGGTTTTTGGAGAGAGGTGTTTGCTCTACAGAGGTCAAATTTATTAGGAAGTTTTACTTTCAGAAAAAAAATATCACAACGGTTGTTGAAGAGAGGTGGTTTCTGTACAGAGGGTTGTCCCCCAGAAGTTGCACAATATCTAAAACCTCTTTATAGTTTACAGTAGCCAACCAATACCTTTCTGTCCTCAGATGAGCTGCTTGGGGCATTAGTGGCCACCTTGTTTATTTTTCTAGAAAGTGTCATGTTTTGTATTTGCCACAAGTATAAAGACTGGCCATCCTGCCCCCCTGGTTGGTCTCAGACCAGATTCTAATACTTTCTGCTCTTAAATTTCTATCATTCTTATTACAAAATCCCTTAACTTCACAAAGGACTGACTTTCTAGAATTTCAACACTTAATATAATGTACAACTTCAGCAAAACTGTTTATTACATTAAAACAAAAGTCTGCAATCTTACAATCTTTGCTTCAAAATTATGTTTAACGAGAGAATAAAATTTCATAAACATTCAACAAATTTTGTATGATTATTCAAAAAACTCTTTATTGTTTCACCACCCAAAAAGCATTATACATTGTACAGACTGAGATGAAAACTGAGCAGAGATATCTTGTCTTTAATTTCCCTTGGAGAATACAGCATATTCTTCTTGCAATGAATTAATAATGAACCTACGGCAGACAGTTAATCAGTTTTACTTCATAGTGAAAACTTTGGCTTTTAGAATTTCATTTTCACCAACAATTCTTTCTGCAGTTTTCACTTTAGCTGTGCTTTATATAGAATTACGTTCACACCTTGCAATGTTTTAGCATTAAATTCTCACCAAGTAATGTTTAAATGTTTAACAATTTAATTCTCACTAACAATGTTTTTCAGAATATAATTAAGTCCTTACATGGTTTCTTTTAATTTCATTCTCACCTGGCAATGTTTGAAATTAAATTCTCACCTGGCAATGTTTTAGAATTTAATTCTCACCTGGCAATGTTTTAGAATTAAATTCTCATCTGGATTTGTGTTAGAACTTAATTTTCGCCTGGCAATGTTTTAGAATTAAATTCTCACCTGGCAATGTTTTAGAATTAAATTCTCACCTGGCAATGTTCAAGAATTAAATTCTCACCTGGCAATGTTTTAGAATTAAATTCTTACCTGGCAATGTTTTAAATTAAATTCTTACCTGACAAGGTTAAAGAATTAAATTCTCACCTGGCAATGTTTTAGAATTAAATTATCACCTGGCAATGTTTTAGAATTTAATTCTCACCTGGCAATGTTTTAGAATTAAATTCTTACCTGGCAATGTTTTAGAATTAAATTCTTACCTGGCAAGGTTAAAGAATTAAATTCTCACCTGGCAATGTTTAAGAATTAAATTCTTACCTGGCAAGGTTAAAGAATTAAATTCTTACCTGGCAATGTTTTAGAATTAAATTCTTACCTGGCAATGTTTTAGAATTAAATACTCACCTGGCAATGTTTTATAATTTAATTCTTACCTGGCAATGTTTTAGAATTTAATTCTCACCTGGCAATGTTTTAGAATTAAATTATCACCTGGCAATGTTTTAGAATTTAATTCTTACCTGGCAATGTTTTA
This sequence comes from Ruditapes philippinarum, assembly GCF_026571515.1. Classification (NCBI taxonomy): domain Eukaryota; kingdom Metazoa; phylum Mollusca; class Bivalvia; order Venerida; family Veneridae; genus Ruditapes; species Ruditapes philippinarum. The sequence goes on from NW_026857281.1 coordinate 161,094, forward strand.
AATTAAATTCTTACCCGGCAAGGTTAAAGAATTAAATTCTCACCTGGCAATGTTTTAGAACTAAATTCTAACTGGCAATGTTTTAGAACTAAATTCTCACTTTGCACTGTTTTAGAACTTAAGATTCTTGCCTGGCAATGTGAATTAAATTCTCACCTGGCAATGTTTTAGAACTAAATTCTAACTGGCAATGTTTTAGAACTAAATTCTCACTTTGCAATGTTTTAGAATTAAATTCTCACCTGGCAATGTTTTAGAATTAAATTCTCACCTGGCAATGTTTTAAAATTAAATTCTCACCTGGCAATGTTTTAGAATTAAATTCTCACCTGGCAATGTTTTAGAACTAAATTCTCACCTGGCAATGTTTTAGAATTAAATTCTCACCTGGCAATGTTTTAGAACTAAATTCTCACCTGGCAATGTTTTAGAATTAAATTCTCACCTGGCAATGTTTTAGAATTAAATTCTCACCTGGCAATGTTTTAGAATTAAATTCTCACCTGGCAATGTTTTAGAATTAAATTCTCACCTGGCAATGTTTTAGAATTAAATTCTCACCTGGCAATGTTTTAGAATTAAATTCTCACCTGGCAATGTTTTAGAATTAAATTCTCACCTGGCAATGTTTTAGAATTAAATTCTCACCTGGCAATGTTTTAGAATTAAATTCTTACCTGGCAATGTTTTAGAATTAAATACTCACCTGGCAATGTTTTATAATTTAATTCTTACCTGGCAATGTTTTAGAATTTAATTCTCACCTGGCAATGTTTTAGAATTAAATTATCACCTGGCAATGTTTTAGAATTAAATTTGCACCTGGCAATGTTTAAGAACTAAATATTCTCACCTAGCAATGTTTAAGAATTTGAAATTCTCACCTGGCAATGTTTTAGAACTAAATTCTCACCTGGCAATGTCTTAGAATTAAATTCTCTTGTGGCAGTGTTTTAGAATTTAATTCTCACCTGGCAATGTCTTAGAACTAAACTCTTGCCTTGAATGTTGTAGAATTTAATTCTCATCTTGCAATGTTTTAGATTTAATTTACACCTGGCAATGTTTTAGAATTTAATTCTCACCTGGCAATGTTCTAGAATTTAATTCTCACTGCAATTGCTCATACTGCAAGAAATCTATATTTTATGTTAGGTATAAGTCCATTTAAAAGATTGGTGCATTTTCTATAAAAAAAGGAAAAGGTAACCAGTAACTCAAAGAGTCTTAAAAAGGTCTGCTTATGGTAAATACAAACAAATAAATGTAAAACCTTTTTATTTACTTGTATTAAAAAAAATATCTGACAATTTTTAACAAAATTAAACATTTATTATAAAGACTATTAAATTTTGTTAGTTGATATAATTAATGGAACCTTAGTGCAGTAATGTGTTAACTCCCATTAAAATGTATTAGGAGTTAACCTGTTACTGCTTTAAGATGACAATTTTTATTATTATATCAAAAATATACCCGGTTTAAACAGTTTTATTTATTTTGTACCGGAACTTTTCACCTGTGGACTTAATTGTATGTTTGCTTAAACTGAAGTTGCTCATATAAATAATGTTGACTTAACTGTGTATTGTAACCAATAGCAGATGGTCGAAAGGTATTTTTATTTATTTAATTTTCTTTGAACAGTTTTAACAATAATGTTGTACAGAAATTTATATCTTGAACAGTTTTAACAATTATGTTGTAGAGAAATTTATATCTTTAATACAAAACTAATAGCTTCGATAAAAAATCAACCAACAATTTATTTTCATTTCTTCCATAAACTGAAATTTGCCGAGTTTGCATAAAAAAAGCGAACAACCCCCCCCCCCCCCAAGCAATTCTATCATCAGCTATTTCTGGAAACAGATATCAGGCTCTCTGCAGATATAATACGAGTCTTAAATAACTATTTTCGTTAGAAAGGATGTAATTTTCTAGAATAAAAATATCCGTCATAAGGCTATGGTATAAAATTGTCTAGAACAAGCATGATGTTTTCATCTTGATTGATTTCTTTCAATTAGCCAAGTCTTTGTCCATCGTTCATCGTTATCGTCTGATTTTCCCCGAGCCAACATGATGTTATAGGAGTCTCGATCCGGTCTAAATTCATATGTAATAATGTTTTATAATCATAATCACACCATTTTCATCGTTACTCATCAAAGATAATTCATCTAAGATAATTAAGGAAGCTTTTTTAAGATCAATGGTGGATTTTAATCGATCGTATTATAATGTGAAAACCATGTAAATATTCCTGTCAAGTAGATAATGAATTGTAGTTAAATATATAAGCAGTCCTGCCGCATATGAGAATAAAAACCTGCCTTGTATGAGTACACACCTGCCTTGTATTAATTATGTCTCCCCCACCTCGGGGGGAGACATATTGTTTTTGCCCTGTCCGTCCGTCAGTCCGTCAGTCCGTCTGTCCGTCAGTCCGTCCGTCCATTCTTCGATTGATTTCTTTCAATTAGCCAAGTCTTTGTCCATCGTTCATCGTTATCGTCTGAGTTTTCCCGAGCCAACATGATGTTATAGGAGTCTCGATCCGGTCTTAATTCATATGTAATAATGTTTTATAATCATAATCACACCATTTTTTCAACGTTACTCATATAAGATAATTCATCAAAGATAATTAAGGAAGCTTTTTTAAGATCAATGGTGGATTTTAATCGATGGTAAAATAATGTGAAAACCATGTAAATATTCGTGTCAAGTAGATAATGAATCTTAGTTAAATATATAAGCAGTCCTGCCGCATATGAGAGTAAACCTGCCTTGTAAGAGTACACACCTGCCTTGTATTAATTATGTCTCCCCCACCTCGGGGGGAGACATATTGTTTTTGCCCTGTCCGTCCGTCAGTCCGTCAGTCCGTCTGTCCGTCAGTCCGTCCGTCCGTCCATTCTTCGTTTCCGGACGATAACTAGAGTTCCTTTTGACCTACAGCCCTCAAACTTCATAGGATGATTGGTCTTATAGAGCTGATGATCCCTATTGTTTTTGGGGTCAGTAGGTCAAAGGTCAAGGTCACACTGACCGTTGGTCAATTTCTCGTTTCCGGATGATAACTAGAGTTCCTTTAGACCTACAGACCTCAAAACTTCATAGGATGATTGGTCTTATTGAGCAGATGATCCCTATTGTTTTTGGGGTCAGTAGTTCAAAGGTCAAGGTCACAGTGACCGTTGGTCAATTTCTCGTTTCCGGATGATAACTAGAGTTCCTTTTGACCTACAGCCCTCAAACTTCATAGGATGATTGGGTCTTATTGAGCAGATGATCCCTATTGTTTTTGGGGTCAGTAGTTCAAAGGTCAAGGTCACAGTGACCGTTGGTCAATTTCTCGTTTCCGGATGATAACTAGAGTTCCTTTTTTGACCTACAGCCCTCAAACTTCATAGGATGATTGGTCTTATAGAGCAGATGATCCCTATTGTTTTTGGGGTCAGTAGGTCAAAGGTCAAGGTCACAGTGACCGTTGGTCAATTTCTCATTTCCGGATGATAACTAGAGTTCCTTTTGACCTACAACCCTCAAACTTCATAGGAAGCATCTTCTCATACAACCTTAACAATAGAAACCATCCATAGACAGCCTTCATTGAAGTGACTACCGGGTATTTACATTATCTTATCTCCATTTCCATTCCTGTTTCCATTCACAGTTATTCTCAGCAGTGGGGGAGACATGCGCTTTTTTACAAAAGCATCCTCTAGTTAGCCTTGTATTAGCTCATAACTGCCTTGTTTGAGTGCACACCTGGCTCTTATGAATCCACTTTCCCCTTATATGAGTGCACAATCACCTATGAGTGCATGTCTGCTTGGTGCACCCTTGTCTCAAATGAGTGAACACTCACTTATGAGTGCATGTCTGCTTGGTGCATCCCTGTCTCAAATGAGTGAACACTCACTTATGAGTACATGTCTGCTTGGTGCACCCCTGTCTCAAATGAGTGAACACTCACTTATGAGTACATGTCTGATTGGTTCACCCTGTCTCAAATGAGTGCATGTGAGTGCATATGAGTGCATGTCTGCTTGATGCACCCCTGTGTCTCAAATGAGTGAACACTCACTTATGAGTACATGTCTGCCTGGTACACCCCTGTCTCAAATGAGTGAACACTCACTTATGAGTACATATCTGCTTGGTGCACTCCTGTCTCAAATGAGTGGACACTTACCTATGAGTGTATGTCTGCTTGGTGCACCCCTGCCTCAAATGAGTGCATGTGAGTTCATATGAGTGCATGTCTGCTTGGTGCACCCCTGTCTCAAATGAGTGAACTCTCACTTATGAGTGCATGTCTGCTTGGTGCATCCCTGGAACTCTCACTTATGAGTGCATGTCTGCTTGGTGCACCCCTGCCTCAAATGAGTGAACACTCACTTATGAGTACATGTCTGCTTGGTGCACCCTGCCTCAAATGAGTGCATGTGAGTGCATGTCTGCTTGGTGCACCCCTGTCTCAAATGAGTGAACATTCACCTATGAGTGCATGTCTGCTTGGTGCACCCCTGCCTCAAATGAGTAGACACTCACCTATGAGTGCATGTCTGCTTGGTGCACCCCTGCCTCAAATGAGTGAACAGTTCATTAATAACCTGCCTGATTTGTGTGTACATCTGACATATATGAGTGTATGTCGGCCTCATATGAGTGAGTGTCTGCCTCACTTCCAAATATGTGTGCACACCTGTCTTAGTTTTTTTTCAGTCTTCCTTTACTGTCTAAAAGGATTTTTTTTAAATTTGCTTTATGGGGCACTTATTAAAAGGTCGGAGCACTTATGATAAATAGTATGGTAATTCAATTCCAGTAAAACTTTTAAAGAATATTTTGCCTGGTATAATGTTAAAAAAAATGTAATTATTTCTCGGAGTTGATATTGTTATAAGATATATCCATTCTTCATAATTCTGTTTAACAAATGAAGAAACACTATCATCTTTTGAAAGTTAACACATGATATCAGATTGCCCTTGTCATATACTGTTGCCCGTTTAATTGTACTTTCAGAGGTGGAGCTTTTTTGTTAGATGTACATTATAATTTTCAAGAGAAATATGATGTTAATTTTAATTAATCCCTAAAAATCAATCAACAGTAATAAATTGGCCATGTTTTTGTTATGATTAAAGGGCATTCAAGCATCATCTTGACTTGGAAAGAGACACTGAGTATAATTTACATGCAGAATCGAGGTCAGTAAATGTATGGTCAAGGTCACTTGAAATTATGAAATTTTAGTCCAAGATTTTGCCAGGATCATATCTCCTATATGCATTACGGAATATTTGTTTTACTTCATACAAAATTTAATGTTAACCATCATTAAACATAGTGCTGCAGGTATGAGTGTTGAAATAAGGTCAAAGGTCAAGGTCACTCTTTGAGTTCAAAGGTATACGCTTGTCAGAAGAATTGTGTAAACTCAAGGTCAATATTGTGTAAACTCAAGGTCAATATTGTGTAGAGTCAAGGTCATTTTTGTGTAATCTCAAGGTCAATATTGCAGAAAGTCAAGGTCATTCAGGAGAGGATTAGTTTTGATCTTGTCAGGGCATATCTAATCTACATGTATGAAGAGATTTCAGTATGACTTGATACAAATATTCAGTATCATGAGAGTAAGTGTCCAGCATATCAAGGTCAGTTAGAGGTAGGTGGGAAAAATATTCCACAGCATGTCATTCTATGCCTTGTTATTTCAAACTTCAGGGACCCTGTGGTTATTAATGTTATGATTTGAATGTTTTATGACAATGGTAACAGTGTTGTTTAAAGGGAAAGAACTCTACTATAAAATGGAAACTCTTTATATAAAAAATGTATTCTTTTTTTTCAGGTACAGAGATTTTCTGAGAGAATGTCCAAATGGGGCACTAAAACAAGAGGTAAGTGTATCCATTATTGAGTAAAAGTCAGGAATACTTACTGTTTGCAGCCTGAAATATGAAACATTTATAAGCCTTGGAAATGATTAATCTTTAATGATTAACTTTAATTACTCTGTCTTAAACGTATTTATATAAGATCGATTGCGAAACAAGTTCTTGCACTTTATATTAATCACTTTCGAGTCCACTTCCTGGAACCAACCAGTACTAGTGCCATATGAAGAAATATGGTCTAGACCTGAGTAGGGCTCGAACCCATGATCCCATGGGTTGAGAGGCAAGACACCTTAACCACTAGGCCACAGCTCCTCTTTATAATGTTTTAATAATAGATTTAAACCATACATGCTAATATCAGTTGGACTATCTGTAGAGCTGAATGTGAAAAAAATTGTCAATGTGGCATTTTGTCTTAGATATAAAATCCCTATAACTTTACTGATGGAGAAAAAGCTAAAGATGGTTTAGCTACGAGTATAATTTTTTTTATGCAGCCAGTAAGTCTTACAGTTATGCATGATTTTAATTTTGAGAATTAAAATTAGGCCAGCAGTTTTGAAGCTTAAACTAGAGCTCCAGTAGATTGGACATTGTAGTTGTTAAGCCTGACAAAATCCTCTTAAAGTGTTACATAGTTTACATTCAATCCTTTGTAAAAATAGAGTAGCATTAAAGCCGCATGCCTGTAGATTCATGCTAATTTTCATGAAATTTAAAAAACATGTATTTAAAAGTAAAAATATTGTGAATTGAACAAAGAAAGTTATTTACTCATTGCAAATGGCACTTATTAATACAATCAATGCTAATTGCCAAAAAGAGGTCAAAATATGCAAAAATAGCATATACTCACTGCCTTAGTAATGCAGTAGAAATATGGTGATAAATACTGCAAAATAACACATTAATCACATGTGATATATAAATTATGACTTGGATTGTGAATCTTTTAACTTTTCTTAAATCTTAGTCAATTTCTCTTAAGTTTGATTTTTTTGCCCCCACTTAGCGTTGCACTTGTCCGTCCGTCCGTACGTCCCGAAATCTTGTGAACACAACTCCTCTTAAATTTTTTAAAATATTTTTGCTAATGTAGAGGCATGCAGCTTTAAGAATATGTCTGTATAGAATGAATATGCATTTTAAACTGCAACTCTTGTGCACTTTAATCCTTTAATGGTCTGGGCATGCAGTGAACTCTTTAATCAGCTTTCCACGTCAATCCATGTTTTGTAACACAGTCTATTTTTGTGATATTTAATGTCAATATTTTGGAAGTGCAGCAGATCCTGCTAATAAGATTATTATTAATAATTTATTATTTATTTCAAGCACCAGTATTAATGGGGGGCATTTTCAGGGCATTACAAATTTGTCTTTTCAAGAGCTTCAAGCTTAAATTATTTCACCTTAAATTTACTTATTTTGCATATCTTATTTTTTGTGTCGCCTTGAAAAGGTGACATATAGGGGTTACTTTTGTCGGCGGCGTCGGCGGCGGCGTCTGTGTCGGCGTCGTTGTCGGCGTCGTTGTCGGCGTCGTCGTCGGCGTCCCCTAAAGCTTTTTGGGGAGATAACTCACACATAAGTCTGATTGATTCAAATTTGGGTATGATGTTTCTTTCAATCCCGGAAGTGCATGCAAAAGGCCCGGTACTCTGCAATCTTTTTTTTTGATTTTTCCCTTTGTTAATTTAAATTTTACTTTTTTTTTTCCTGGGCATTTTCTCAAATTATGAAAGCTAACTTGAAAAATCATAGAATGTAGTCTTATGAAAGAATGCAGTCACGAAACCTTTCCGCACTTATTTTTTTTTTTTTATTTGCCTTTTTTTATTTTTCAATTTCTTTTTTTCCTGCCTTTCTCCAAAATACATTGTTACAAGGCGACACATCCGACTCGCGGAGTTCTAGTTTCTTTTCAGCACTCTTTCTAACCATTTTTCATAGAATCTTCATTTATTGACAGATTTGAGAGATATAGTGTGATGGCAACCAGTCTGATCATCTAGCAGTTTGATTGGTTCATTTTAATCATCTATTTTGAATAGACCAATGACAGCAGTTTATTTTCAGACTGTCTCCAAATTTTTTTAGTCACTCAGAAAGAAAAGAAAAAAGATAAGAAAGTGAGGAAAATTCAATATTGTTAAAGCAAGATTAATTTATGGTTTACATAAAAGTTTATAAATGTAAAACAGTTCTGTGTGATTGTATTTAACTGAGAGGGGGGTAAATGCAGTAAAGTGATCAGGTATTATTAGGATTTTATTGCACATTAAAGTGGAATTATATTTGCAGATGGATTATGGAAAAGAAAATTATGTCCCTGACTTTGATTTTATTGCCAATTGCAAAGTTTTACAGGGATTTTCACTTCTTAAGAAGTCACTATAAATATTGATGCAATATTATATTTACTCTAAACAAATGTTTATTGCATTTTTTCCAGTAGAGGCTTTTTTAGAGGTTATTAAAGTCCCATTATGTCTCAGTTATTTTTATTTTCCAGTTCATAAAGACTTTTTCATTTTGGTGTTTAGTGTTAAGGCAATTTAACCTGACCTGATATTGCTCTGAGCCAACATCCTGTTACTCAAAGCCTATCTCTTACTACAAGCCACCCTTCTTGTTCAAGTTGACCTTATTGTACTAGTTGACCAGTCCTTATGTTACTGAAAACCACTCATCTGGCAAGAAAACCATCTCGTACTCAGAGCAGACCTTTCTGGTACTCTAAGCCACCAGATACACCTATCTGGTACTCCAAGTCAACTTGCTGGTACTCCAAGCCACCTATTTGATACTCCAAGCCAACTTTCTGGTACTCCAAGCCACCTATCTGGTACTCCAAGCCACCTATCTGGTACTCCAAGCCACCTTTCTGGTACTCCAAGCCACACTTTTGGTACTCCAAGCCACCAATTTATGGTACTCCAAGCCACCTTTCTGTACTCCAAGTCACCTTTTCGTACTCCAAGCTGATCCTTCAGTTAATCAAAAACTCACTTTCTGCTTATCAAAACTGACCTTCTATTACTCCAAACCAACCTTCCGTTTTTCCAAGCCATCCTTCAGTTACTACAAACAGGGTAGCAATTCCGTCCCATAAAAATGATATGAAGATTGTGTTATTATACATGTATTGTCTATAATTAGGACATAATCATAACCTGACAATTTAACCGTACCTATAAAACATCTCTTTCTTTTTGAAGCTGTCTTGTGTTAAGTGGCACATTATTCCCGCAATCAATATTGTCACAGACTCAAGTCTCTGTAATTGTGGTTTCTAAAAAGCATGAAAGCGCCTAGATGTTTTATGAGGTAATTTTTTTTCTTAAACAGCCTGTTTTTTTCAGGCAGCCGAGTAACTTATTTATTAGACTTCTTAATGTTTGTAGGAAGTGTAATTTGGTGTGAGATTGTTTCTCCTACTTGGGAAAACTAATTTATTTATGTATTTTAGTAGAATGATGAATTTCCGAACATATTTTTATAATGTGATAGGTTTGTTTTTGGTAAGCCCTTAGGTAATAATGCTCAGATAAATTTGTATGACAAATTTAAAGTTAAAACATTCATTGTTAATAAATAAGGGAATTTAACATTTAACTAGGTCGCTGAACATTTAGCCTGCTTGCAGCAACTGATTCTACGCTTGAGAGACCAATTCAGACCAAGGTCTGAGCCCGCACTATAAATCCTTAAACCCTGGACGAAAAAAGATCGCAAAAAGGGGTGCCTATTGGGGAAGCCATCCGCCATGCTTTTTTTTTTCGTTGGGTTACCTTTATTGAATTGAAATACGAAGCTCGAAACCAGTGTCCATCTGGCTCTTGCGTGGTAAACAGTATTTGGAATATTCTTCTTAAGGAAAGAAAGATTTGCGCTAATTATTCAGGAAGGAGTCTATTTGATGATAAAAAAATTCAAATACCAGGCTGAATCATGGCTAGTCTAAGCATTTGACTTGTAAAAAATAATGGTTTCTAAGTAAACATCTATAAGAATCAGGGTCATGACCTGGATGTTTTTACTTTTAATCAGCTTTTATTGCGTTTTTTATCATAATTACTTGTAATCGTGGCAGTATTTTGTCAACAAAGGTTTCGATAGGGTGATAATATTAATGAAATATCATAATATTTATTCACTTTGTTATGCTTAAATACCCGGGTCAATAGATCAGTGAAAGAAAAATAATTAATGGTCAATTGAAAAAATCTAGATCATATGCCCATTAAAGGCTAAAGGTGAAATTGTTACATAGAAGGATTTATGGATTTATCTGTAAAGTTTTGCATTGTGTGAAATATTAGAATATCATGAATTGAATGTATATATATGCAATGACCACAGATCAAAGATATCATTATTTGTTATTGATTTATTGCATTGTGGCCACTTTGTAAACAGATTTTGTGGTCAAGTGGTTAAGGTTGTGACAATTCAAACCCCTTGCTCCTCATTGCTGTGGGTTCAAGTCCTGCAAAGGACTTCAGATTCTTTCATGTCAGGAAGCTATTTAGCTATACAGCTAGCTAATGGAATGCCAGATGTTCTACTCAGATGTTTGTGCCTGAAATAATGCATGGAGGGGCACCTGAGGTCTTCCTTCACCAGTAAACCTGGAAAGTCTCTATATGACATATAAAGTGTTTGTGAGTTACATTAAACCCAGCCAAAAAAGAAAAAATTAAAATTCCTAAAATTCTAAAACATCACATACAAAAGAGCCAAACTATCACTTTGTATGAAAATAAAGAAAAAATCAACTGGGATGAAAATAGAACAAACTATAAGCAGGTATGTAAACTGCAAAATCAGCTGGTATGTAAACTGCAAAATCAGCTGGTATGTAAATAGAGCAAAATGGACTGGTATGTAAATAGAGCAAAACCGACTGGTATGTAAATAGAGCAAAATCAACTGGTATGTAAATAGAGCAAAATCAACTGGTATGTAAACTGCAAAATCAATTGGTATGTAAAAAGATCAAAATCAACTGGTATGTAAATAGAGCAAAATCAACTGGTATGTAAATAGAGCAAAATCAGCTGGTATGTAAATAGAGCAAAATCAGCTGGTATGAAAATTGAGCAAAATCAGCTAGTATGAAAATAGAGCAAAATCAGCTGGTATGAAAATAGAGCAAAATCTGTTGGTATGAAAATAGAGCAAAATCAACTGGTATGAAAATAGAGCAAAATCAGCTGGTATAAAAAAGAGCAAAATCAACTGGTATGAAAATAGAGCAAAATCAACTGGTATGTAAATAGAGCAAAATCAGCTGGTATGAAAATTGAGCAAAATCAACTGGTATGAAAATAGAGCAAAATCAACTGCTATGAAAATAGAGCAAAATCAGCTGGTATGTACGAGGGTTGTCCAAAAAATTCGTGCACTGCAGTTACTGTCGGGAGAGTTATTAATAAAAACAAATAAATTATAAATCACTTGAAGGGGACATCTGTCTCAAGTAAGAAAACAAAAGCAAAAGCGTGTCGTGCAAAAAAATGGTCATTAAGTTACCTTAGTAACGTAATACCGGCGCACGAAAAAAAATTGGGTTGGTTCATTACTGTAATTGTATTAATTGTTTGTTGCTTGTAAAGTTGCATTTGCTTTTTATGTTATAATTTCTTTAACTGTCAATAGAGGAATGATTGATGCAAAGTATTGTGTAGTTTTTATTGTTTTTATGCAACGTACATGTAATTTATTCCACAAGTGCACGAATATATTTGACAACCCTCGTCACATGCGGCGGCATTACGGACGGACATCTGCCTGACCGATTGTCATCGTCTACCGACTCTCTCCCTTCTACAGAGCGTTTGTGCCATTTAAAAACCAGCCTTCGTGACACTGAACTTGTCCCGCTTGCCCTTTTAAGTTCTTTGTAAGTATCTGTTGGTGTTTTACCAATATTTGCACAAAATTAATTGATCATCCGTATTTCCAGACGTTTAGCAACTGACATTTTCATTTAATTACAGTATTGACGACCACACACAAAATGTTTGTTTACGACCGTTACAATAGGGCAAATGACGTCATATTTTCTAGTGACGTTAGGAATACTACACACACTTTTCCCTGAGTTTTAACGTTAATAATTGTAGTGTTTAAAGAAAACCGTGATGCATCAAAGTAATGAACTAACCCAACTTTTTGTTGTGCGCCAGTATTACGTTACCAAGGTAACTGTATGACGATTCGTTTTCACGTTATGTAGGTTACACGTTTTTTTTTTCTTGTGTTTTCTTATTTGAGACAGATCTCCCTTTCAAGTAATATATTATTAGTGTTTTTCTATCACTAACTCTCACGACGAATATTGCAGTGCACGAATTTTTTGGACAACCCTCGTAAATACAACAAAATTAACTGGTATGAAAATAGAGCAAAGTCAGCTGGTATAAAAATAGAGCAAAATAAGCTGGTATGAAAAAAGAGCAAAGTCAGCTGGTATAAAAATAGAGCAAAATCAACTGGTATGAAAAAAGAGCAAAATCAGCTGGTATAAAAATAGAGCAAAATCAACTGATATGAAAATAGAGCAAAATCAGCTGTATGAAAATAGAGCAAAATCAGCTGGTATGAAAATAGAGCAAAATCAGCTGGTATGAAAATTGAGCAAATTCAGCTGGTATGGAAATAGAGGAAAATCAGTTGGTATGAAAATAGAGCAAACTTTAAGCTGGTAAGAAAATAGAGCAAAATCAGCATATATGAAAAGAAAGCAAAATCAACTAAAATGAAAATAGAGCAAAATCAGCTGATATGTAAATAGAACAAAATCAGCTGGTATGAAAATAGAGCAAAATCAGCTGATATGTAAATAGAGCAAAATCAGCTGGTATGAAAATTGAGCAAATTCAACTTGTATGTAAATAGAACAAAATCAGCTGGTATATTAATAGAGCAAAACCAGCTGCTATGAAAATAGAGCAAAATCAGCTGGTATGAAAATAGAGCAAAAATCAACTAGTATGAGAATAGAGCAATTTCAACTGGTATGAAAATAAAGCAAGATCAGCGTGTAAAGAGCAAAATCAGTTGATATGAAAATTCAGCTGGTATGAAAATAGGGCAAATTCAGCGTGTGTGTAATTTGAAGTCTACAATTTTAGATCATCAAGCCAACACATGAACATTACTGAAATTTGAATTCACAATCTTAATTAGAATCAGAAGTAAAATAGGCAGCAATGATGATATGGCCACCATTCTCATGGTCGCATTGAGACTGTCTATACATGGAGGAATAGGCTAAATGGAAAGGAAACTTTTGGAATGATTTCCCACGAGGCCGTGTAGCGGAATTTGTTCTGACTTTATATCTAAGCAGATAGACCTTATTAACTTTATTTAGCATCTACTTGTGGTGTACATTCTGTATCATTTACATAAATAACTTTTATCTTGATTTTAGTTTCACGATAGTCAATTTGTATCCGAAACTGTCCATTTGAATCCTTAACCGGCTTTTGGAATCGGAAGTGATCAACATTTGTTGCCCCGGTATGAAGTAAGGTCTGGGTGGCTTGATAATTATGTTGACTGGCCGACTTCAAACTTTTCATCTCAATGTCCCCATAATTGTGAAATAGACTTTTCCAGCTTCCTTATTTTAGAATTGTTCATTATTAATTTGGGGGTATCAAGATGAAAAAATTTAAGTTTATATAGTCTGAGAGGTCATATTGTGCCTGTACCAGGCTGGCTAGTCACTGTTAGTTTCGAGTGGGACTAAAAAAAAGTGTTGGAGCACCACATAAATTACCATATTCGAGTATAACTGAACTTAAGGCGATTGAATGATTAAATGCCAAAATCTCGCCGTTTCACCTGCCGAAATGCACTTTTAAATGTCTAATTCATCTCTTCACACCGATGTATATACAGTTATAATAGGAGAATGTAAGAATCGCCAAAAAAGTAATATTTTTTTAGCTTTGTGATCATGATTCCTGCAAGCATCTGGAGGTTGCTCCAACAAATTGTACTGTCACTGTTGAATCCATTAGTTTTTATCAGAGAAAATGAAAACAGAAAACTAAAACTATATATCAAAGAATATGAATTTTCTTCATTATTTAATTATAAATTATTACACTAAAACACAACAAAAACACTTATATATACATGTAAGCAACTACATTGTTCTGAGACTCCACAAAACTGAGTAAAATGCTAAAAATAGATATGAAAATCTTAAAATAGATATGAAAATCTTAAAATAGATATGAAAACCTAAAAATAGATATGAAAATCTAAAAATAGATATGAAAATCTAAAAATAGATTGATTCAGCATAAGAGATACAAAAATTATGGTCTGGGTAAAAATGTAAAAAGTTAACACAATATTATACTATGTATCTGACTTATAAATTATGTCGTTTATTGTTAGAAAGACAATAACGCCCACGTATTACTTTACCACAGTGAAATTGACTTAACTGATGATAATCTGCCTATATTGTTTCAGTGGTGATGTGTTTGAACCCCAAATAATGTCGCAACAATCTTTTCTTAGATAACTTTTGTCCTGGTTATAGACTTAAGGAGCACACAATGATAAATATGTATTTAGCTCCCACCATGCTTAATATCTTAAATGGACTACTCCATCTTTCAATCTGGACAAAACCATTCATCATTTTTTAGGGAAAGTTTTTAAATTAATAAAAATTATTTTTATTGCTGACTGAAGAGCAAACAGTGCAGATCCTGTCCAGATGGGGTGCAAGCCAGTCGGCTGAGCTTGGTCTGATCTGGTGGCGTAGGTTACGCATCAGTTGCCGCGTTTAATCACATTCAGAGTAGAACTAACAAGATACTGGTGTAAGCCAAATATTACCCACTTGCATAAAATAATCCAAAGTCAGTCCCTTCAGAAACACGCAGTTTAAAGAGAAAGATATTCAAAGTTAGCAATTTTATCAAGTCTGCCATATTACTAACTTGTCACCTGAATACAATATTGTGCGTACATTCTTTACTGCCATTATTTCTAACAGTCTGTATGGTAATTTTTAACACGTCACCTAAGTGCAATAACAGAATAAGTCCTTCTAAATTTAATAGCAGTTACTGCACTAAGGTGACAACGTGAGGTTGAGTGTGGTTCACTGTAGGATCATAATAAAGTGGCAGACAGCACTTTATTTTATTCTCCTGTGGCAGTATGTTAAAGACCCGTTAAAAATGTTACATATTGTCCAATTTATTCATTTAATTGTATCCTTGATAGTATTTTATGAAAACTTGCTGACAAAGCACTTTTTTATATTGGACACTAAACCTTTTTTATGTCAGCTGAGTACTTGTCTATTACATAAAAGATGGACAGATTGACAAATCGACAGTAAAAAGGCTGTTTTAAGGTGACATTGAGTTATAAAAAAAGATTACATACTGGTGTACATAATTAAGAAGACTCTAAGTCTGGAAATTTTGCTATACAGTTGACTCCACTTATAACGAACTTGCTTATAACGAATTATCGTTAATAGCGAACTAAATATGACATCCCCGGCCGATTCCTTCTATATTTTAGATTAAATCACATCGCTTAATACGTACTCGCTTATAACGAATTTTCGGCTATAACGAACCATTTCTTCAAGTCCCAAATGACGGAAAACATTTAAATTTCCTCGGTAATAACAAACTGTTATAATTGAAATATCGGGATGCGCTCGATAAGGATCAGTACAAGACTAACGCTGTCCGATAATTATACAATCAAATGATACAATGTTCTCACAACATAATTTCCTACTTGTTACGGAAAATGTATTTGCACCCTTAGTTGAATGCTGTAAATACCCGATAATTACCAAATTACGAATTGTTTGTTTGCAATATTTACCAAACGATAATAAACAAAAAGCAAAAGAATACTTTATAGACAAGTACTACATGAATAAATACATGTACCATGTACATAATATATTGTTCAATAAAATGCTCCGAATTAAATAACCATTAAATAACTGCTGAAGTACACAGGTAACCAGTGAAATGTATGACTTTTTCACGGCAAATTTCCCTATCCAAACAAGTCATAAGTTGTTGCTACTTCGCTTTTAGCGAACTTCGGATATAACGAACGATATTTTAATGTCCCATTGAGTTCGTTATAACCGGAGTCGACTGTAGTTTCAGAAGCTGTAAACAATCGAAAACAATTAGCTGTAATTCGTCATTGGCTTAAATGCACATCGACTAGAGCTTTATGAATCAGACCAAGCTCAGCCTGCACTTTAACCCCGTCTTGGCATGGTCTGCAATGTTTGGTCTTCAATAAATATATAATTGGAAATTTTCCCCAAGAATTGATGAATGGTTTTGTCCAGATTGAAAGATGGAATAGCCCAGTTAGAGATATTAAGCATGATGAGAACTAAAGATTAAGTGTACTCCTAATAAGTATATAAACAAGACAAACATAATCTAAAAAAAATATTGTTGTGAAATTATTTTGGGTTGTTCTTTACCTGCTTAATTTCAGAAATTGACTTGACTAGCTTCCATTTGTTTTGGACCTGTCTTTGTTCAATTTGGGAATAACCAGATGAAATTTATTTTTAAAAAATAAGTAGGACAACATTATATAGTTTCAGGTCAGATGCGCTTGGTTGTGCAGACTGGCTTGTCTTTATAGTGGTGCCAAAAATGGTAATCTGTTTCGGTTCCAGCAGGTTATAACTTGATGCATTCAAATTGTAATAGTTGGGTACAGCTAGGCACACCCAGTTCAGAAACCTACAGATTTAAACTTTTGAAATATTCTGTAATTTGCTAAACAATCACCCTGAAGTTGTGAAAATAGACATTAAATTGTATACAGAACATTTCTACAAGCTTCTTGCAGAATGTTGCTTCAACACTTGTAATCCAGTCTGGAATGTTGCTAAAAGAAACAATCTCTAGAACTTGCAGACCAGTCAATATTTTGACAGGTACAGAACATTCCAAAATGTTCTTACTTAAAAGATGTAGCAGAGCAGAAGAAAAATATTGGTTTCAGTGAAGTGATATTGGACTGGTTACAATCTGGTTTAAAATCTAGTCTACCATTGGTCAGTTTCAAATTTGAGAATGAGTGTATCAGCCAATTAAATCATTTCATTTTAAAAAGATTGATCGAGAGTTAGTCATAAGGGGAGATCAGAGTATATCTAAAGAGCATTATAAAATGATTTTTTAATTAAAGTAAAGAAAAATTTCCTCTGACAAGAATGTAGACTGATAAATTTTGAAATCAATTTTACATTAAAATAAAAATGGAAAAAACAAACACTATTAAATACATATATCAGTATATTGTAGTAAAACAGTTCTAATCACAAACAAATTAAATAAAGATGATTTAATGGTATTAATATACTTATATATAGCTTGAATTACATAGATTGGTACTCTTTTTATATATTTTTTAAATGTGTTGTTTTGTGAGAAGTTTTCTTGCAACATTTACAGAATGATAAGATTTTTACACTAAACTGTGCTGAATTTGTGTAAATTTAATGGACTTGCCTTAAATACATTCCATTTAACTGATATCATATGATAATGAATTTTATAAAAATCCACTTCTTTATGAGATATTTATTCCATTTTCACTACAAAAAATGCCAGTCCTTAAGACTGCATGGAACCCTTTTAGAATATTTAACCTAAATAAAATCAATTTTACTTTGGTCATATTTCTTTCGCATTTTCTTAAACTGGAGAAACATGTAAAAGAAATTTTCATTTACAGAAATGCAAAATGATTAAAGTTAAATTAAATTATTCTGTGATAAATCTTGATAAAAATGATTTAGGTCGTTTTGATCTAAACTTAATGTAGGAGAATTTTGTGTGTTATGTGTGCTTTTGAATACATTGATAACGAATTTCACTTTTTTGTGTCAATAAATAGATAAGCACAATATTTAGTGTGAATCACTCACTCTGGTATTAACTGATTGATTCAAAATGTTATCTATCACTATAATATGTACTAAACTTTAATTAAAGCAACTGCATGCCTCTAATTTAAGCAAATTTTCATGAAAATTTTGAAAATGTATTTAAAAGTAAAATATTGTGAAGTGAACAAAGAAAATAATTTACACATTGCAAATGGCACTTACAATCCTTGTAAAATCCAAGTCAGTAATACCAAAAAGAGGTCAAAATATGCAAAAATAGCCATTCATAATACAGTGTAGAAATATGGTGATAAATACCGCAAAATCAGTCATAAATCGCACAGAACATGTAAATTATACCTGATGAATATTGAATCTTTTACTTGTCTTAAATTTTAGCACAAGTTTGAAATATTTTGGCTCATCTGGAGGCATGCAGCTTTAAAACACACAAATGACTTCACTATACTTATTTGGTGCTTATAGAAACATTATGTTTAATCATTTTTCTTATTTTTGCATAAAAAATGAAGAATGATTGAAGTTGCCTCATATTTGGAATTGTATATTAAGCCTCAATCATGAAATCTTATCAGTCGATAGTAAACTGAGTTAAAATAAGTCAGAGGCTTGATGACTCTTCCACCTGACCTTATTCTATTATTAATAACCATAGCGAAATCATTTCACTCTAATCATTAGCACTCAAATTTAATATAGATGAATAGTTAGTTTGTTTCTAATAGATGCACTTGTACACTAAAGTCCGTATTAAGTGGCTATACCCTCCCTCTGGTGGGCGGGGCCAGTTCTGGCTGATTCGTCCTTCCATACATGAGGATTGACGGAAAATTTTGCCTTATATGCAGGAGTAAGTTGCGAAAGTCTGTCAACTATTTGATTCAACTCCTCTTGCGACAATTTTCTCCGTCCGATAAATTTCTGATCAAGACCTGGAATTATGATGTTTGTTTTTACTTTTGCCGGTTTTATGTATTCAAATTTCTTATCCTGTAAATCGACCCCTCCTCGACTCGAAACAGTTGGTTTAGTCATACGTTCCGTTATTCCTTGCATTTCATCTTTCGATACTTTCTGGTCACCGTAGATAAAATTGGTGTACTCTCTCTCTAGTCCAGCCCCTCCAGAACTTGCAACAGTAGGACGGGTAACTCTGCTAACGATTGTATCTAGTTTTTCCGAAGTTACTGTTCCTGATCCATAAACATAATCCTTGTTCTCGAACTTTTCTGCGATGTCCTTACCGCCATTACTCGATATGGTTGGTTGAGCAATATGTTTGATATTTGGAGTACAGGTCCTTGATCCGTAGACGTAATCTTTGTTTCTAAAAATAAAAAACAAAAATAGGAAATAATTTTATAAGTATGTTTCTGAGATTAGGAATAGTTATGTAAGTTAAGGTACAAGCATGCATCTGCTACAGAGGGGCATCCCTGGCTGAGTGGTTAAGTTTGTTGACTTCAAACCACTTGCCTAACCCCACTGTAGGTTCAAGATGCGCCAGAGTCTTTGGATTCTTCATGTGAGAAATCTAACCAGATAGCTTGCAGAATGTCTTTGGTCCTTAGCTCAGGTGCCCATTTGTGTCTTAAATGATATACATAGTGGCATGTGAGGTCTTCCTTCACCAGTAAAGCTGCAACTCACCATAATTATGACCTTTAATGTGTTTGTGTGACGAAAAATACCCAACCCAAAAAAAAGTCTTATATATGTTGAGTCCCTTCAGAATGGGAGGTAATGCATATTATATTAAAATTGTCTACCTGCTAGTATTATATATATCGGAAGGTCAGGGGTTAATTATAACTCTGATGCCAGGTTGTATGTGAAATAATGCATGGAGGGACACTTTTAATGTGTATTTCCCCATCAGTAAAACTGGAAAGCCACCATATGACCTTAACAGAGTCAGTGTGACTTATATACACCCCTACCCCCCCCCCCTACCCCCCGCCACCTAAAAAAAAAAAAAAAAAAAAAGAAGAAAAAAAATCTGACATAAAAATTTGACAATGTTCTCTATATACTTTGATATTTATCAATGTTTCAAGATAGGTATCACACTCTAAATTAATGGATTTTATTTGTAAAATAATCTTGATACCTCTTTATACGCAAATATATTAGACTTAATCACTTCTGAAATATGATATAGTAATCTATGTACGGCAATCAGCAATTAAATTTACAGTGTTTGAGTTACTTGAGTTCAGATTTAAAAGAGTCAAGGGCCTGAGACAGGAACATTTTTACTTCTTCAGAAAAGGAATAAATGAATTTTATAATATTTGAATAATATTGTTTTATAGCATGTTAGATGTAAATGTTTTATGTACATGTAGAGAGTAGAGCTCACTAAATGTGAAATCATTTGTCATAAAATTGTAAACAGAGAGGTCATTTTGACAAATGCATACAAAATACTAAATCTAATTGCCAAAAGCAAAATTTAAAGAAAAAAATGGTTACGGTAAATTTGACCAAAAAGTATTATTTTTTTTGGAAACTATAAAAGTACAACAAAATTTAAAAAAAGGAAACTTTTGAAAAATTAGAAAAATAATGGGCTTTAATAAGATGTAATTAAACCAGTTTTTTTCGGCAGATAAATTGTTGTTTGTCCTAGCAGCCTGTCTCTTTCCTTTGCAGAGTTTTCAATTTTAAGTGCTTCTCTTAATTTTTCAAATTTTATCTTTTTACTTTTTAGACCTTTGGACTTCAGTGGAGTTCCTTTAAGGAAGTGCACACTGATTAAAGTTGGTTGCATAGAAAAGT
Source organism: Ruditapes philippinarum (assembly GCF_026571515.1). Classification (NCBI taxonomy): domain Eukaryota; kingdom Metazoa; phylum Mollusca; class Bivalvia; order Venerida; family Veneridae; genus Ruditapes; species Ruditapes philippinarum. The sequence goes on from NW_026857281.1 coordinate 181,752, forward strand.
TATTATTTATGTATTTGCTGTTAGTATCTGATAATTCCCTATTGAATAATATTGTTAAAAAATCTTCCTTAAAATGGGAGTGGTCTTTACTCATCAAATAGTGTACTTATTAAAAGATTTTAATTTTGGAAAAATGACAAGTGTTTAATCCAATTAAAAATGTTTATTTGATTATTTGCCATAAAGGACGTACGTGGCAGAAAGAATGTAAACAAAATTGCGTGTGCACCCAGTGAATATTACAATGCAATTTTAAGTTTAAAATAAACTTATTGTTTATGTATTTTAAAAAGTCAAAAATTATATATTTTTGAGGCTTTATGATAGAAAATAAAGAATCTTTCTTTATTTTGTTTTTACCAAATTTCAACAGGTCTTCTGAAAGTTTTGTGTTTGCCAGAACAGATAAAAGTCAGCATTTGGCTTTTAATTTTTCTTATCTCTTATATATAGTGGAGACAAAAGTCAATTTTGGGTCTTTAAAGTTTCTTTCATTGGAGGAAAAATTCATCTTTGGGCCTTTAAAGAATATATGGATGAACATCTTTAAGTCTTTAATATTGCCTTAATAAGGTATTACAATGAAAGTGATCAGACATAAAACAGTTTGGCAAGGTATTTGACTACCATGCTGTAATAAGATGCTAGTATCCATAACTCAGCAAAGGTGGGTTTTTCCGATCTATTCCCCAGGGTTCTAATTTACCATCATAACATCTCAGAGCACTACCCTTCACAATGTCATTCAGATAATAGTGTTTCACTTATTATCGATATATTTATCAAATGGTTGTCACGATATAAAAAAACCTAACATTTTTTTGCGTACTTCCGGAGTATCTCTACTCTAAACGTGCTTATTAAGCTGGTTACTTTTATCATTTTGATAACTACCGGTATAAACATGTATTGCAATTGGATTAAAACCATAGAAAATTTCAAATTTAAAGCCATAATGATCCATTATACAGTTTCCTTATTAACTGACAATTTTTCAAGACTTACGTTTATAATCAATCCATGAATACAGTGTAATGATGGTGGAAAAATAAAAACACCTTCAAATTTCAGGCTCTCTATAATTGATTACGGTTGTAGAAACCGGTGAAAAAAAACACCTTCAAATTTTAGGCTCTCCATAATTGATTACGGATTTAGAAAGCGGCAGTGCGAGGTGTCAATCTAACTCAGTTTGATGGTAGCCACATACTGTTCGATTTTTTAAACAAGGTTTTAGAGTAATCAATGTTAGAATGACCAGGAGACATAAACTGTAATAGATAAAGTAAATTTTCCCATTAACTAATTGGCCTATATCAGGTTATCACGAGATACCAGTGTACATCTTTATTTGGAAACTGTATACTTAAAATGTAGCCGTGTCATGACAAAACCAACAAAATGGGTTTGCGACCAGCATGGATCCAGACCAGCCTGCGCATCCGCGCAGTCTGATCAGGATCCATGCTGTTCGCTATCAGTTTCTCTACTTGTTATAGAGTTGTAAGCGAACAGCATGGATCCTGATCAGACTGCGCGGATGCGCAGGCTGGTCTGGATCCATGCTGGTCGCAAACCCATTATGTTGGTTTTGTCATGACACGGCTCAAATGTAGCTTGCTAATCAATGTCGGTAGCTTCAAACATTACTGCATGGCCGTGTATAATTAAAGATTGTATTGATGAACCAGTCTCCAATCAATGATAGACTGTGTCACAATGTTTTCAATGGTAATTTTGAAAAGTAGACTGTGTCACCATGTTTATTTTTTTATTGTAATTTTCTTAATTAACCTAAAGCATGTTTAAGTGACAACAACATCATTAGAAGATGGTGGTAATGAATAACTTTTATCACATACCCGTGCAGCTTTTGTGACTCAGTATAAACAGTATTTATTGCACGGCCGTGCATATATTTTGACGTAACATAATTTGTGTGACGCGTTAAGGCGGGCAAATGATTGCATAAGACTATAAGCTGGTCATTGAAAAAATAATTCTTTTTAGTCCCCTACCAGTCTGTCCGTACGAACCCAGAGGTACTAGTCATATTGTGCCTGTAACCATTCACAATGCAAACTAAACTTTGAATGCATTATTACAAAATAGGACACAGTGAATTTCATATTATAATCACTGAAATTTTTATATCTTTTATTCAGACCCATTAGAACAGCGCATCACTTATAGTGCAGCTAGCTAGCACACATTGATAGCACCACATTAAAATTTTTACGGCCCTCTCTTATACCCGTTTTCACGTTTAACATTTCCTTCCTAAATAATTAGTTCTAAAAACAGTCGTGTGAAATCAACATATTTACAATATACTGGTATTTGACAAAATCAAGCAAAGGAAAACAGGTTAGCATTTTAATGGGTCTTTATTTGGTTCTGTTCAAATATCATATATTTGTATTACTTTATACAATTTAACACCAAGTATAATAAATAGTTGGAAAAAAAAATTGACAAAAAGAGTATTAAAGTCATGTACAAGCAGGGTATAATAAATATTTTGAAAAGAAAACGTTCAAATAAAGACACAATTTATAGCATACCCTTGAAGAATTAAAAGAAGTTATTTTATTTTTCAAAAGCCCTGTTTTTAAAAGTTTTTATAACTGTGTAAATAAAGGGTATTCAAAGATAGCAATGTCATAAGGATTTCGTTATTTGTTACATATTTCATTCATTTTAAATCTGTGCGTAAATTAAACGCTTTTTACGCTGATATACTTTTGTGTCTGATACCTAACTTCTACATTATTAAAGTTAAACCAAAGTTAGAAATATAATTTGAAAAACGTCATATTTTCAAGTGTAAAGCTTGGGAAAAAAATTGTTCATTTTTTGTCACTTTCTCATATTTGAAATTATGGTACTAATATGATTTTAAAATAAAAATAATTTAACTTATATATCTTCCTTTTTCATGATCATTTATAACGCTTCTTTGGGCTTATCAAACTGTATCTTAGTTTAAAATTAATTAATTCTTCAAGTCACACAGTTATGATTTAACTAATTGTATTTTAATTTATAATATTCACTTTTTTTAATTGAACATATAAAGTTAATAGTTACTTGACTGCGTAAAATTTATTTCCACTTAAATTTCTTTTTAATATATTTTTTCTTGTAAATGTTAAAATGTCAGTAGAAGTAAAAAAAATAATAAAAACCCTGCAAAACTGAGAAAAAGTAAATCCAAAAATTTAATTTTTAAAAATTTTGATAATTAAAAGAAAGTATTAATATTTAAAAAAAAAAGTAAATATTAAGTATTTACCTGAATTTTTCTTGAAGATCTACGCCCCCTTTGCTGGCATGGGTTGGTTTTGTCACTCGTTCAACAATAGCGTTAAGTTCATTGTGCGAGACCGTAACGCTGTACTGGCTTGTGATGTACCTCGAGCTGGCACCAGTGCTCGGCCGAGTTGTCGCTGTTGACCTGCGGGTTTGAGCCGAGCGTGGCAAGCTCGCTGATTTTTGTCTATCGGTGTATGATGGATCTGGTGGGTCGTCAACGATAAAATTCTTCTTCTTTGATGGTTCCATTATAATCCAAGGCGTAGGTTTAGGAACTATTTGATACTTTCTCGGAACCGAGTATTTATTTCTTGGCGTTGTTTGAATCTTAACTTTCCTTGAAGATTTCGGTGTAGACGAACCGCTCCTTGGTGTGCTTCCTTCTGATCCTTTATATTTTAATATTTTTGGTCCGGTTAAATAATCCGGGTCTTCAACACACCATAAACCTTTGACATGTCCCCTTGAGCACGGACGAGGATTTGGAGTTGCTACACGTTCAACGATTTTATTTAACTGACTTGACGTGACCTGGTGCCAAGGACCTAACACATGGAAGTGTTTGAGTTTACCACTATTCAGTAGATACAATCTTTCAATAGTATACAGGTACTCCTGATCGCTCTGTGTTAAATACTCGAAATCTCGAGGGTTTAATGTTGGTGTATTCATGATTAAATATTTTTATGGCTTAATTTAATTTAAATTCTCTTTGTATTTGTATAACAGAAGTTTATTGAGTAGAATTAAAGGTATTAAATGCAGTTTTGTTGGTAGAGGGGAAATTTAAGGTAATACAGACTTAGGATATTTTCAAGACTTTTGCTTTATGGTGGCTTGAACCTTGTAATCCCCTCCTGATAAAACAAAAATCAAGTGAATTTCTTCAGCATGTCTTTATCGGAGGATTTTAACGCTTAATCGTTCCTGTCATAGAACCATTCTCCATATGTCGATCATACGAAAATCCCAGTCTGTAACGCGTATTGAATAACAATTGTATAAAAGCTGAATTAGGAAAGATTTCAATTAAACCCCTCTGCAGAAATGCACTTCACTTGCAGGGGAATTAATGCGCATTAAACTTTATGTTATGCCAAACTGTCAGCAGTTCTATAAGGGAAAAAAAATAATCCTCTGTATCAGCTTGAGAATATGCAGACTTTACAACTTCTTCTTTAAAGCAGTTTGCTTCCTTTTTGGTTTTAAAAATATGCGTGCTTCTCATTAAAAATTTCATTGAGACTTTTTCTATGATTTCTTCAAATTCCTTATTTTAGCAATAAATTTTTCTAAAATTATGCTTTCAAAAGGTCTGAGCATATTTAGGTTTGATGTAAAGTGTTCACTCCCTTCAGCTTTCATCAAAAGAGTTCACTCCCTTTAGCTCTTATCAAAAGAGTTCACTCCCTTTAGCTTTTATCAAAAGAGTTCACTCCCTTTAACTTTTATCAAAAGAGTTCACTCCCTTAAGCTTTTATCAAAAGAGTTTACTCCCTTTAACTTTTATCCCTTAAGCTGTTATCAAAAGAGTTCACTCCCTTTGGCTTTTATCAAAAAAGTTCACTCCCTTTAGCTTTTATCAAAAGAGTTCACTCCATTTAGCTTTTATCAAAAGAGTTCACTCCCTTTAAGTTTATCAAAAGTGTTCAATCCCTTTAACTTTTATCAAAAGAGTTCACTCCCTTGAGCATTAAGTAAGCATTAACTCTGTTGTTGTAGTCCAATGAATTTTCCAATCCTGAACTGTCTTGTATGTCTTCAAATAAATTGGTATAACCTATGAATAAAGACAAAAAAACCCAGTTTTTATTAACTCTTAGAAAATGTTTAATTCAAAATACATTTATATATAGCCAATATATAGGTGGCACTGTTGGCTATTCAAGTCAGTACATATCAATGGTTGATTGCAAAACTGAAGTAAGTTTTATGAAATTAAGATGGACTCACAACAGTTTGCGATCAGCTCTCGATATTTTGAAATTTTCCCTGAAAAAAATGAATGAATTTGTCTAGAAGTTCATTGCAGCATGCCTACAGATTCATGCTAATTTTCATGTAAAATTTTGGAAAAAGTATCTAAAAGTAAAATTATTTTATAGTCACCTAAAAGCAACTTACACATTGCAAAATGACACTTACATTATTCATTCTACGTAAATTAAACAAAAAGCGGTGATGCAAAAATAGTCTTACTGCATTTAAGTCACAAAGTTAAGAAATATGGTGATAAATACGTCAAAATCAAATCATTAATCGCACATAACATGTAAATTATAACTTGAATCAATTAACTTTTTAAAAATCTTAGTACTCTTTTCTCTTGGAATATTTTGGCTCATCTAGAGGCATGCAGCTTTACTGTGGTAAGAGTTATCGGTAAATGAAGAAAATGACCATTTGATATACTGCGTACAGGACTAATGTCTTAATAGTTATAATTATTAATTTTAAGTTGGAGTTTAAGTGGAGGATTGAACTTCGACCACTTGATTTGGGAGTCTAAAGGGTTATTATTTATAAGTAAATGATGCATTTTACTATATTTTTTTAAAGCTGAAACACATTACAAGGACTTCCACTCAAGTCAGGGAAACTTAGCTAATTTAAAAAGCATGAGATATGAAATTCTTACAGAGATCAACTACTGAAAAATAATTATGAAAAAGATAATTAAGAAATATACATTAACTCGATCAGAATTAGATTAAAAATCAATATTTGGGTGTGTTTCTTAGCTGGATCGATTAGAGTTAAATTAGCGTTTAAATGGTTTTATTTTTAGGTAATTTTTCAAAATAAAAATGATTATTCTTAAAAAACAGAGTGAGCAAATGATTTGAAAGTCTTTTACACAATTTATTTAATGGTACACATCTACATCAAAATGAAATGGTATAAAAAAAATCTGGGTAAAAACAATTTGTCATAAAAACCTCAGTGAAGTCGGGCTTTTACAAGAATATATTGATAGTTTAAGCATATGGGATAGGAAAGGAATAATAATTCACTGAGTATCATAATTTTGATAATATAATATTATAATAATAATAAATATAATTAAACAAATAAGTAATGAGATAAATAAGTAAAGATAAAAACAAACATTTTCTATGATTAGATTATAATTGAAGAAAATTCTACCTTTAAATCGGTATAATTAATTTAGTAATCCAAAAATTATTGAAACATTGAAATTTTACACATTTTCCTATTGTCACAATAAAAAATTATTATCAAATAATATAATTAACGTTGTGCAGACTTTTTTTCAAGCATAAATGGATCTAGATGCTTGAAATTGTTAGTTTATATATTACATTTGGATATTTGGTGATTGATATCAGATTTAGATATAAAACAATAGGCATTATTGAAATGTTTGATAATGACACGGATTAGATGATAATCTAGAAGATTAAGTTATATTGGAGGATTATTGTACTGTCTGTTGATGCAATGCCAGATTATTGTATGAAATAAAGTAGAGAATTTTGTATCTAACAGATCACATGCTATTATGATTTAATTGATTAATGCCACACGCCAGTCCAGGTATATGCTAATTTTTCATGAAAATTTTTTTTATTTTTTTTTATTATTTGGTGACAGTTGCAGGTTTCAACCCTTAACTTACCAAATTTTTTAAAGGCCCATTATGCCTCAGAAATACTTTTGTTATTAATTTTTCAAAGGCATTTTATTTTTGATGTTCGGTTATATTTTCAAGAAAGTTATGAGTACTCATTGGCCAATCACCGGATTCCTCTTTTTCTTCTGTTGCTTTTTGGCAATTAAAGTAAAGATAATTATAGTGATTTGTACAGAAGTCAAAATACTACTTTGTTCACATTCTGCTACTTTCATGACCATTAATTTCACATTCAGTGCTACTTGCTTCAGGTGTCCAGCATCTGACACATTTTTAAACCATTACCCAAACAATATAAAACTCATATTTGCCCTTTTTACAGCAGGAAGTACTTGACATAATGTACCTTTAAATGTGTCTGTATGAATTTTTGGGATATCAAGATGAAAATGAAAAGTTTATGTAAGCCAACAGTAAAGATTGAGCCGTTCAGACCGCATTGATGTGCAGGCTATCCTAGCTCAATATAGGTACTGACAAAGGCAAATCACATCTGGTTTCAGTAGGTTGACGGTTAAGGTGAATCACATCCGGTTTCAGCCAGTTAATAATTAAGGTGAATCATGTCAGGTTTCAGCCGGTTAATGGTAAAGTCAAACCAGACACACTGTGTAGATAATATAACTAAAATATCAAAAAAGAAAAATAGAGCTGCGAACAGCAACAGTCATTTTAATTTATACAAATGTAAATGTTTAACGTGACTGATTGTGGTTTTAAGTAACTCAAATTACTATTAATGCTACTATTCCCATTCAAGGTGAGATATAAATTGATAAATTGATACCCTTTACCCCATATTTTGAAACAATTGGGCAAGAAATCTCATATTTGTTTTGACGTGTTTTTGGCACTTGCCTGGATGTTATTTAATCCACGTTGGCCTCTTTTATTGTCTACAAGATATCACAAAACTGGTACCATGCTCATCCTATTTAATTTAGATTAATCTGCAAATTGTAATTAAAAATCGGCAGATTGTTTTTAAGTTTATTGTTAAACTTAAAATACACGGATTGTTTTAAAAACTTTAAATCTGCATTATTGGTTTTTTTAAATGAATATCTGCAGATTTTTTATGAAAGTGAAAATCTGCAGATTGTTTAAAAAAAAGAGTGTTAATTTGCAGATTGTTTTATAAAAGTATAAATCTTCATATTGTTTTTAAAACTTTAAATCTGCAGTTTGTTAAACTGATTTTTAAGGCATTTTTCTACTACAGTACATTCAAAGTTTTCAGTTTCAGAAATGCAACACTTGAGCTACCATTACAGTTAAAGAGCATGGTCAGATGTCTGGCTTGACTCCATACTGTTGTGACAAACTTTAAGGCTTATTTGATAACTTTCACATGAATTACATAAAATAAGTACATTTAATGTGCTTGAAAAATGTTGATAAAACACAACTGATTCAGCCATTATTTGCAGGAAACATTCAAGTATTCTAAAAATTTCAATTTTTATGTTTTAGGCATTTGGACCTCTTCAGAGTCCCTTTAACAATTTCATCTGAAAAAAGTTCAGTATCAAAAGAAACAAAAAATAAAAATGAACATTGACTGAATGTAGACATAACAACTTATATAAACTTATATAAAACGTAAGAAAAAATTGTTTGATTGAATTGACACCACTCCTGTAAGTATGACCATTGTACAATATATCACTCAGTATAACAAGGGATAGTTCTTGACAACTCAATTCAAGGTGTTATGTCCATTATTTGTAATATTGTGGAATAATAGAAGCTCAGGAAACACTAATCCAGTTTCCATGGCAACATTTATACTTACAATACAGAATTTGCTTGCTTTTTTCTCAAATGAATGTATGGCGTTGAGTTTCTGAGTATCATATTTTTTTTCATCTGACTATTAATATAGTAATGGAGGTTTTTTTTCCTTGTATTTTTTTGTATAATGCAGTGTTTATGGTTGTTTTTTACAAACATTGTGTCTTAGATTATTCTGAAATTTTTTTTTCTTTGTAATTGTCTCCCTTTATTAAACAAAATATTAATGATATTCAAGGTAAAAAAATAAGAAATTTTTTATACCAGGTCAAGGAATGATTGGTAATAGTTGTCCCCCTTGATTTACCTGGTACCCATGTTTAGATAACGGTAGTTGTCCTCCTTGATTTCATTATAAGTTGTATTCAGATCAGGAAATCATTGGCAATGTTTGTCTCCCATGCAGGTTAGAGCCATGTTTAGGTCAAGAAATGATTGGAAATAATTGTCTCTGTTGATGAAACTAATGGCTACATTGTTTGTTTTGGTCAAGAAATGACAGGCAATAGTTGTCCCACTTGATTGGAATTGGAGGCAAAATTAGGTCAGGAATTTAGTGGCAATAATTGTCTCCCTTGATTAAAGTGGCAGCCATGTTTAGGTCAGGAAATCAGTGGCAATAATTGTCTCCCTTGATTAAAGTGACAGCCATGTTTAGGTCAGGAAATCAGTGGCAATAATTGTCTCCCTTGATTGAAGTGGCAGCCATGTTTAGGTCAGGAAATCAGTGGCAATAATTGTCTCCCTTGATTGGAATTGCAGGCATAATTTGGTCAAGAAATCCTTGGCAATAATTATCTCCCTTGATTGGAGTGGCAGCCATGTTTAGGTCAGGAAGTCAGTGGCAATGATTGTCTCCCTTGATTGGAATTGAAGGCATAATTAGGTCAAGAAATCCTTGGTAATAATTGTCTCCCTTGATTGGTGTGGCTGTATTGAGCTAAACTCCAATCATGGGGGGCAATTACTGTCACTGACAATTTTATTCAGTATAATTAAATTCATGTCAATGAGACTTCAAGCAAATGTGCTCATTGGTTTAACTATGGTACATAATTTGTATGATAAGGAAAGGCTGTCTTGTGCAATTATGATATTTGATATCAGGATGGGTCAAAGCAATGCTATAATAGTCATTTCTATATATATAGATTGAGATATACAGTATTCTGGCACGCCTGGGAATTTCTATTATAGTCAGGCAAGATTTACATCAATTATAGTAATCATTGAATATGTGTCCAAAATTTAATTTGGTCAAAGATTACTCAAGTTATTTAAATAAATCAAAGTGACCTGAATAAATAAATTGATTTTTTTAAAGACCCATAGTGACTTTGATGTCTTTAACTGGTTTTATTTAAATGTGGTGAACCAATTAATGGCAATTGAACTGTATGTTCTCATCCAGTTAACCCTTAAACCACTGATCAATCAATTTCTTAAATGAACTTGTCCAGCTACCAATTTTTGGAACAGTCCATTATCAATTTTACGGGATATTGAGAAGAAAATTTTAAGTTTGGCAGCCAACAGAATAGAGCTTGTTCAGATTGCATAGATGTACAGGCTCGTGAGAAGAAACCCAACTTAAGACCAGCCTCTGGGAGCGAATTTCATTCTTAAGACCAATTTTTTAAAAGAATGGAATTTGAAGGGTGTACCATAAAACACATTGTTTAAAAATCACATAATTGTCATGAAATATTTAAGCTGTAGTAATTATATTACTAATAGTAAAATGAGACCACCCTGCAATTAAGACCACTTTGGTAAAGTCCTGTTGGTGGTCTTAATCAAGGGTTTTTACTGTATAATGACTTGCATGTGATCTTTCTAAGTCTTATACAAACCTAAAGATCAACAGGTTGACTGTCTGAGACCTGTGCCAAAATATCTAATTTTAAAAACATGACCTTCATTTTGTAATCCAAATAAACATTGTGTTTTTGAATTACCTGTATTCTTAAACATTGAATTAAAAACCACTTAAGAAAATCAGCTTAAAATGGATTTGCATTGACGTGCATTTCGCATAAGTTCAAGTTTTATCCCTGAGATAGGTTCTTGAGATTTGGCACGCGAATGTTACATTTTAATATATTGTAAACTAGCAATTCAGAGCTGTTCATTGACTTAAAAGAACCTTTCAAGTCTCCATACAAGAATTATGTCTGTACTTAGATTTCAAGTGGTATAGAAAGCCCTTTCTTGTTCTTTTTGTGGGTTGGGGGTTGATTGCTTCATCTCAAATCTTGGACCATTTTTTCCGAGTTAAGATTCACTCCATTGAAGATGAAAAATTTATTGAATAAAACAGTAAAGAATTAAATGTCATGAATCCAACAGGGGAAGTAACTGGCTATAATTTTCATGCAAAAATAGTTCAAGAGTAAATATCCCTTAATGTAAGGAATTCATTAATACTTAACATTTAAAAGGCATGACATTGTAAAACAAAAAAATGATCTATTTTTAAATGTATAGATATTTAATTTTTCTAATAACAGTTGCATATTTTCATTTCAAATAATAAAATTCAATAAGAAATAAACAAAAGATCTGGTCAGAAAAATTGCCTAAATTATACATACTTACAAGAATCCAGATTAAATGTACACTAATCAGAATCCAGATGGAATGTACACTTACCAGAATCCAGATGAAATATATAATTACCTGAATCCAGATGGAATATACAATTACTAGAGTCCAGATACAATATACAATTACTAGAGTCCAGATACAATATACAATTACTAGAGTCCAGATGAAATATACAATTACTAGAGTCCAGATGAAATATACAATTACTAGAGTCCAGATGAAATATACAATTACTAGAGTCCAGATGAAATATACAATTTTTGGAATGTACAGTTACTAGAATCCAGATGGAAATTAATTATTAGTTTAAATTCGCAATTATCTCACTTCCCTGCAGATATATAGGGTCTTTGTTAAAATCACTCTTTTTTTAAAACCTATTTAACTTGATGTTATCCACAAATATACTTATATGGTACTAAATGTCTTAAATTGAACATCTAGAATAGATGATTTAGATGCTCGACTTTCAAAAGGTTCGTTTATCTCAAAGTATATACCTATAAAGTAATTTATCACAAGATATTTAGTGAAATTGATAGGTAGACTGTCATAGGTTAATCTCTCTGTAAATCCAGGCTTTATAGAATGATACAATACATTTTGAGACAGTTTTAGGTCTCCAGGTAACTTCTAGGATCCTGCAACCAGGTGTGTGAATTTATTATATTTAGGCCATGCTAAATAAATTAATACTTTAATACATTTTTTCTGAATACATAATTATTGTGTTTAAAAAGAAATAATTACCCTGCGCTTCCAAACCTTGTCCCGAGGATCCCACAGCCCAGTCTCATCCCATTCATTAGGCTGATGTAACATATATATAGCTTAACAGAAAGTCTTTGAAAAGCTCTATAAAATGTTAAACTGTCTTACTGAAGATGTTACCAAAAGCAAAACAACGATGCTGTAAAAACTCAGACACATAATTATATGGAGTGTAATCAAGATATAATCTATCTAACCCTAACTACGTTTAACATATCAATTTAAAGCAGCCTTCAGTTTTTCTTAATGTTAAATATGTTATTTTTAGATTAATCGTTTCAGGTTATCGTCAAATCAAAAAAATCAAGGTGGATAATGATATTTGCTGCCAATAAAATACATAAAAAATAAGGAAACCCCAGGATAAATTAGGAAAGTGGTCAATTCGATTTTAACTAACAAGCCATGTTTTTTTTATTTATATAATATAAACATAATAATTATGTCTATAATGAAGTGAATTATATATCAAGGGTTGACTGCAAAACTGTTGTAAGTCATTTATTTCATATAATTTACTATAGTTTTGCGGTTAACCCTCTCCATATTTTGACAATTTGCTGATTTCTAATGTTGATAAGTGTTATAGTCTAGTTTAATTAAATCACTTTACTTGTGCACTTGACGAAGTCATTAATAAGACTGAAACATATTTTTAGATTTTCATAAAAATAATTTCACATGAATCTAGGGACATGCTTCTTTAATTAAGTTAAAAGTTAAAGGCCTTTTAGGGACTTAAAAATCAATTTGAATTTATTTTGTTTAGGTTTGTTGAACTTGACTGTTTCAAAAATTAATTTGTAAATAATTAAAACTGCCACTGATGTTTTATTCACTCATTTGTACATTTTCTGATAGTTAATTCTTGTTCAAATTTACTTAATGTATCCGTTTATATGAACCTAGGGTAAAACTTGATAACTTTGTTTGAATAAGTTTATGTATTTAAGGAAATGCAAAAATCAAAAGTAAATCCATTAATGGGTAAACGATTTGTATTTGCTACTTGAATGTTTATCTATCACTATGATCAAACATCTTATATTTGATGAGATGCATGTTTTACAGACTGGTTTAAGATAACAGTGAAGATAAATGATCCAGACTTTTATAAAAATCTGAAATTTGTAGTCCAGTCTATAAAAGCTACAATATCATTGGTCAATTTCAAATAATGCTTTAATAAACAACCAATCAGATGCTGAGATGCTGGAAGTATCAGACTGGTCCTCAAATGTTATTTGAGATAATTCATGATTTTATAGAAAGATTATTAAATGGTATTTAAATTTAAAATTGAATACTGCCCATTTAACTAAATTCCTGGTTTTATATTATGTTTTTTGTCTACCAGCTTAGCTCTATAGGAATAGCATGGTGGATTTGTTCCCCACATAATGCAGGGGGGCGCTCAGGTTTGATCCTTGGGTGAAGTGAAATTTCTCTGTGACAACTGATCACAAAAGTCATATAATATTGATTAATTTTGTCTCCTGCTGTTGTTTTATAAATCATGCAACTTGTAGTAGGTCACTTGTGTAGATGTTGGTAATTACCAGTTAGTTACCAGTTAGTTATCCAGAAAAAACAGGCGAATTAACTGCCTAAATTATAATGACCAAAAGGGTACCATTGAAATTGGCATAATGACTATGAGAATCAAATGAACAAACTATTTGAATAAATTATCTTTTGGAGTAAAGATATTTAAACAAAACAGAAAGCAAGTAGTTAAATTTTAAATTGTAAATATCTTGTTGACAGTAGACTTTTTACTAAACAGCGATTAAACTAATTTAAAATAAGTCTATTATCTAAGTTACCTGAAATGTTTGAATCAGTGACTTAAAGAATAGAATAAGTAATTTCAAGGTTTGAATAAGTAACTTTATGGCTTGAATAAGTTACACTTTAAGGTTTGAATAAGTAACTTTATGGTTTGAATAAGTAACTTTAATGTTTATATTAGTAACTTTATGGTTTGAATAAGTAACTTAATGGTTTGAATAAGTAACATGGGGTTTGAATAAGTAACTTTAAGGTTTTAATAAGTAACTTAATGGTTTGAATAAGTAACATCATGTTTTGAATAAGTTACTTTATGGTTTGAATAAGTAACTTTAAGGTTTATATAAGTAACTTTATGGTTTGAATAAGTAACTTAATGGTTTGAATAAGTAACATGGGGTTTGAATAAGTAACTTTAAGGTTTTAATAAGTAACTTAATGGTTTGAATAAGTAACATCATGTTTTGAATAAGTTACTTTATGGTTTGAATAAGTAACTTTAAGGTTTAAAAATAATTACAAGACTGTTTGAACATGATACCTCAAGATTTTGAATATTTAGTAACTTTAATTTGAATGATATGCTTAAAATTTGAATAAGTAACCTCAGGGTTTTGAATGAGTAACTTAAAGGTTTGAATTATAAACTTACTTAAACTCATCCTGTAATTTTAAAAGTGTGAATAAGTATATCTTGATGGAAATTCATAACACATGACATAAAGGTTTAGAAAAAATACTTTCATAGATTAAAAAAAAAATAGACTATAGAATTTGATGAGGTTGGTACAAAAAAGTATAAAAAAAATATTTAGAATATTTAGAATCAAAACAAAGAGTTTATAAAGCTGTTTAAGTACCTTACACAGACTTACCTTTTTGAAAGACTAAAATCTTTATGATGATCAAAAGTTATGGCAAAATTGCAATTTTTATCAAACCCTTGTGAAAAGAATTCAATTTTATTAAGTCCAAACAAAAAACTGTTTTATGAAATAAAAATGTACTTACCTGTAAAAGAAACAGAACTCTTGTAAATATAAATGTATTATTTTTACTTCTAAATTGCAATTTGTATAAAATCCTTAACAAAAAAGTAATTTTATCATATATATAAAGTTTACTTGCCTTTTATATGATTAAAATCTTTATTATAAATTATAAGATATTATTTATACTTCTAAATTGCAATTTGTGCGAAAATCCTAAAAACAACATTATTTTCCTTTTCTATTAAAATCGTAACAAAATTATTATTATTAATTTGATCTTGAATCAAAGCAAGAAATAAGTGTTTTCCATTCACCTTTATATGACATGGTCAACACAGATATATTACAAAAACAAACTCTACCTTTATTTAGTTTATTAATTTGGATTTTGATACTATACAAACAAATCAATATCTCTCTTTGATTTGCTGTAGAAAAAATAATTCTTACGAGAAATAAATTTTTCATAATAAATGAAATTTTATTTTAAAGTTAGCATGATCAATGGAAGGATGTTACTGGAACAAATATTAGCTCTGGTACAAACAAAACTTTACCTTCAATTACAGTAGAAATATAATTTATAGCTTCATAATGTGAGTTCACAATGGATTAGCCAACATGTTGCACTTATTTCTAAAACTTTACCCCCAGATTTGCCGGGAAAACCCTAAATATTCTTAATTTCGGTGTATTATATAAGTCTTTTTAAATATTCCAAATATAACAGGGACAATTCCTAGACAGAGTAGTTAAGGTTGTTGACTTGAATCCACTTGCCCCTTATGGCTGTGGGTTCAAAATCTATAAGGTACTTTGGATTCCTTTATGTGAGGAAGCTATCCACCTAGCTAATGGAACATAAGTGCCCATTTGTGCCTGAAATATTGCACAGAGGGGCATATAATATCTCAATCCTTCGCAAGTAAAGCCGGAAAGTCGTCATAATGATCATTACAGTGTTGGGGTAATTAAAATCAAACAAACAACAATCTACAATTCTACATCAATAAAATACAAATGATAAATACAAGTGTTAAATAAGGAAATCCATTATATAGAAATTATACCTTTGATTGTGAGAATTTCCTTTGCTATTCAAACTTCAAAATATAATCAATCTCGGAATTCCGTGTCCAGATGTCCTGCCAAAACCACAAAATTTTCCAAATACAAAGAAAAAATGTGTAAAATTGTTTTCTACAAAAATTTAAAGATTTCACCAAACTGCAGGAATGGCCGTGATGTCACAGTTATTTCATTTTAGTATAATGTTTGAATTAAGTGACAGATTATGCCATTGATATGATATATTGTCGTAAAAACCAACTTCAAATATCTCTCTACAAGATGTGTGAACAACAAAAATAAAATATTGCAGTTTGACAAGTACGAGTTTATTATGACTTTTGAAAAACTACTTGATTTTTTGTATGCATGTTATTTTACTATCTTTTATAAAAGAATTTTTATATTTGTGTTACTTTTTTTTTTCACTTACATGTTCTTATAACTTCAGAGTCAGAGTTTTTTTCAAATATTCTATTCTAATAGTTTCTCATTAACTTTAAAAAAAATAAATTATAAAAAAATGTTTTAGCAAAGTTAATTTAAACATAACACTTTTGATAACAATGAAATAGTTTTAGTATTATATAGATTGCTTTTAAACCTTTAGCTGCTCAATTTGTTTAATGTAGTATTTGAATCTGCCACATGAAAATTGATATGACACTATGGCTTAATTAAGATTCTTTCTAAGTGACATAAAAATTCTTTCTAATAAGTGGCATTAGAATTTTTTCCAAGTGACTTAAAGATTCCTTCTATTAGTGACATAAGAAAATTATTCTTTCTAATTTAAGTGACTTAAGAGTTCTTTCTAAGTGGCTGGTGAATTCTTTCTAAGTTAGGGATTTGTCAAGCTTGCCTATGAAAGTTTGGAGGTTTTGCTCATGTGCCTCCTTCAAATAAATGTTATCCAAAACTCGTCAAATGTGAGTTTTTCCAACCTAATCCCCCAGTACAAACAAACTTTTACTGCTATAGCTTTACGGAGCCCGTTTAACTGTTCAAAATAGTTTTGTCAATCTGTTAGCTTATTTTTGAAGCTGTAAGTTTGTAAAAGTAGGCTTGTACCCTGGATTAACTGAAAAAACCCAAAAGTACTCTTCATTCTGGAATTAGTTGATTCTCCTTGGAATACAGTAGTGCATCTGAGGTATTTTTCTGCCAGTAAAGCTGCGGATCAAATTTTCATGTAACTAAGAGTGCAACAGTAATTAAGTAATAAATATTGAAGTATATAATGCATTGCAGTGAACCCTTATTGAATTAAATGATTTTTTATGAAAATCAATGTAAAACTATAAAGCTTCTGTTTAATATATATTTTAATTTCATCCAATTATTTTTGGGCAAAAATTGGGACTGTCTGAATCATCTAAAAATATCTAGATATGCTCATGTACCAGTTCATTGTTTGTACATTCATTCATTTGTTTGTTTGTTCATTTGTACTCTCCTTTGTTTATTTGTTCTTTCCTTCATTCTTTCCTTTGTTGATTGATTGATATATTGATTGATTAATTGATTGATTGATTGATTGAAACTTGCAAGTACGACATAAGACAGTTCCCATGGTCTTCACAGCATTCTTCTTCAATGGACCCATGAAGTTTCTCTTCTCCTCGATGGTCTGGAAAAGTCCATGACCAAACTTGCTGGAAGTATCAATGAACTTCAGACAGATCTTCTCCATCTGTTTTCTCCTGTCTGATAGAAGATTCAATCTGTATTATTTCTAGTTACAATTCTTCTGTGTCAGAAGGCTCAAGAAACATAATCAAATTTTGATTCAATAAGTTAAAGCTGATGATTCAGCAAGTTTTCCAATCTAGTTGCCTGCATGGTTTTTTTTTTCTTCTGTGTGACTGTTATTGAAATGTCGAGGAATGTGTCACAAGCAGGAATTGTTTTCTATTTTCAGGAATTTGAATCTATTTACCAGCAGTTTTTCCCGCATGGAAGTCCCAAGAAGTTTGCCTCATATGTGTTTAATATATTTGATACAAATAAGGTAATTTGAAATTTGATTATTTTCTATACAAGTTTAACTGGTTGTTTAACTATAATTATGACAAGTGTTATAAAGTAGCATCTCTACATATGAAATAAATCTGGTAATCATAAATGATTTTGTTATGATGATATTATTTACCTTTAAAAGCTTTTATAAATACATACATTTCACAAAATTTATTACCTCCCTTAGTTTCAATTTTATCTAATACATAGAATTCACAAAATTTATTACCTCCCTTAGTTTCAATTTTATCTAATACATAGAATTCACAAAATTTATTACCTCCCTTAGTTGCCATTTTGTTAGGGTCATGCATTACTTCCCCTGATTGCTATTTTGTCAGGGTCATGCTTTCTCAATGTATTCATTATATGCTTAAGATAGTTACAAATCTGAGTTTGAGATTATCTAAAACAATTCAATAATGTTTATATAACATACATTTGAACTTTTTTTGATGATCAAGTGGGAGATTTCTCTTCAAAAAGAGGGAAATTTTAGAATTTGCAATAAACAAAGAAGGAAATTCTGACATCAAAATAGGGAGATTTCTTTAATTTGTGAAAATACCCCTTATTCTAAGAAAAATCTTCGAAAATATGGCTGAAGAAAGTGTAAGTCTCCCACTAAAAGTGGGAGAGTTCACATGTATAATATAAACTAACAAAAACTTTTGTTATATTAGTAACTTAATAATTATATTATTTTCTTCACAGATGATAAAAAATTTATTAATTAATCTAAATAATATGAATGCATTTTAATTTTTTATTGGACGTTCTCTCAGATTTAAGATTTAAATTTTTTTTTATTTGTATTTCAGGATGGTATGATATCATTTAAAGAGTTTATTTGTGCCTTGTCTATAACCTCTAGAGGAACACTTGATGAAAAACTAGATTGTAAGTATTTTTGAAAATAAACAACATTGTAATCTAACACTATCAGATTCTGTTTCGAACCACAAGCATACATGTATGTTAGATATTTTTTCTTGCATATTCTACTATGTTCCATCATATTTTAAATTCTTTACCTTGGTAAAACAATTTTTTCCATGGAAATTTATGTCATATTTCAACTGAAACTATTTTCTTACAACAGCTTATGAAATTACAACTTCATTCATAAAGGCAAAATTATGTCATCCTAAGCTAGCAGTCTTATTCTTAAATACACCAAAATTATGTCATTAAATGATGTCATTTTAATGCCGTTCATTGATAGAATACGCTAAAATGACGCAATTGTATAGCATGTGACTCATCTGGCACCGCCCATGCCAGATGAAATTTCCGGTATGGGTGGGACTAACGGAAACACCAGTCTGATGTGCAAGAACTATCAAAGTATTTTTATACTCCAGGATTAGATTGGTAAAACCCACATTTGCAAAGTTCCCGCAAACATCTTTTCCGGGAATTATATTCCAGGGATTCATAATTCAAATTGACATGTTTTGCTTTATTCCAGGGGCGTTTAGCCTATATGATGTTGACAATGATGGGTTTATCACTCGTACAGAAATGATCGACATTATTGATGCTATTTATAGCATGGTCGGTAACCTAATCGACTTGCCTAAAGATGAAGACACACCGGAGAAACGGGCCAACAAAATATTTCAACAAATGGATATGGTAAACCCTGCTTTACTTTAATGACCTATCAATTTTTAATCATTGATTGACAGTTTTATCCTGCCAATCATTCTGTTTATTATATACTTATAAATGAAATATTGAGAAATATTGATAAAATAAAATGCGTATTTTCATTTTCCGTATTTTCACTGTAAAAATTTATTTATCACTGCAGTGAAACATATTTTCCGTATTTTCACTGGTGTGTTGCCGGACTAGTTTCTTTTAAATTCTGCCAGTACACAAAATTTCAGGGAAAGTCTTGCAAATTTTAATGTCAAAAAGCAGAAAAATGTATATAATAAACAAAAAATTCAAGTTCTTTCTATAAATACATGATTTATAATAATCTTGTGGCATGAAAATTACCATATTTCACTTGTGGCTACCGCCACTCATGAAATATTTATTTTCATACCACTCGATGAAAATAAATCATGTATTTAAAGAAAAAACTTGAATATCCTCTATATCTTTAATTAAAATATTTCAATGCACGCAGGAAAATGTAAGCACATGAGAAAATTCAAATCCTTGTAAAGGTTTTAACTGGAGCCATTTGGTATTCGACAGCTCCAGACCACTGAGCTTCCTGACACAGTGAAAGGTTTTAAAGGCCCATTATGCTTAAGAATTGCTATCATTTTTAATTCTCAAATTTTGTTTCATTGCAAAAGAAGCAAAGAGAATGGGCCTTTAAGGTTGTTTATATGAGATTTGAGATCCAAAAAAAAAATTGACACTTATAATTATTGTAGAATGGAGATGGAATGTTGACTGGTTACAAAATAAAAGAATTGTAATGTATTATCTGATAAAAGAATTGTAATGGATTATCTGATTGGTTCTCATACTTGAATTTGATTAGCTAATTTAAAATTATTGTAGAATCGAGATGGAATGCTGTCAAAAGACGAGTTCAGAGAGGGATCTAAGAGTGACCCTTGGATCGTGCAAGCCCTTACAATTGACACAGGACCACATATCCACAGCTGACAGCATTGCAATCTCATTCAGACATGTAAACTTAATGCTGATTGGTTGAATTGTAAAGTAGAATGAATTTGATTGGTTACACAATTTCGAATTTAGATTAAGATCATTGTATTGGATTATCTGATTGGCTCTCATCATTTTTAGCTGATTTTGAATAAAGAAGGTTGGATTTGATTAGCTAATTTTAAATAGAAATAGTCTATAAAAGTTTCTTAAATAAGTATAATGAAATTGTAACTGTATTATGTTAAGATATTTGCCTATATTACCCAGATTTTTATCAATACATGTGTATTATGAGTGTAATTGTTTTATTTTGATTGGATACATTGCTGGAACAGATTGTATGTTGTTGTACTTCTACTAGCCAAGAGGTCTTGTAGCAATTCAACTTTAAACAATTGTTTACAGATATACAATCAGGCTTAAACACTCTTGTCATTTAAAGCCACATGCCTCCAGATTCATGCTAATTTTCATGGAAATTTTGAAAATGTATCTAAAATTAAAATTTTGAATTGAGCAAAGAATGCCATTTAAAATAAATTTACACATTGCAAACAGTTCTTACCGTTCACGCATGTTACCAAAAAGAGGTCAAAATTAACCTGAACTTTGTTAGTCACACAGTAGAAATATGATGATAAATACTGCAAACATCATTCACTCATTGCAGATATCATGTATGTTGAATCTCTTTATTTTAACATTGTTCTCAAGTTTGAATTTCTTGAAAAATTTTGGCTCATCTGGAGGCATGCAGCTTTAAGTTTCCCTTCATCATTTACCATCTGTTAGAAGACTAAAAAGATTTGAACAATTTCCTAATGAAAAGGCCAAACACCAGGGTGCAGTTTTATCAACTTATTTTAGGACTGATACTTACGATACCTTAGAAACCCTAACTTTTGTGAATTATTACAAGGGACAATAAAACATGGTTTCATATTCCCTCAGTAAACAGCTTTAGAGGGACCGATTTTCCGTTCGTTTAAATGCGTTTAACAAACAGTAAACATACATTAAAAAGTAAATTTTCCCTTTGCATTATTAATATGTTGCTATGAAAAGCACATACATTGTATCTATAATTTACATCAATGCAAAGTGTAAAATACAGAAAAATTGATTATAATGCATGCAATTCTTCAAATGTTGTTGATATCGTTTTTCATCAGAAATTTTTAGGTATACAAGACTGTGAGGTTGTGATGCATTATGGAGTGCAATATTGAATCTCATTGGATGAGTAAAGAGCTATATTGGACAAGGGGGGAGGCAAGTCAAATATAGGTTTTGCTGCTGTGTATGAATCCAATAAAATAAGTATTATAGTCAAAAATGTATAATGACCTCTTTATTTCACACCACCATTTTTGATGTTTTGACAAGTTTTTGTTATTTCTAGTACAATAATGATTAAATATGACTTTTTGGACTCTAGAAAATGAAAACAAGGCAGATTGAGTACAATAGTGATTTGATATGGATTTTTTGGACTTAAAAATTGAAAATGAGGCGAAATTGGATCCAGTTATGATTTATATTTGGAGATCACATTGTGCAATCACTGGAATTTCATTGAATAGTCATTTTATCAGGTGTAAAATATCAATTGATTTCATTAACTCATTTTAAATTGTGTTCATATGATTTTAAGTATCATGGTTCTTATTGCCAAAATTAGTGGGTTTTTTTTCTATGTTTGAGACATTTCCATTTGCTTGAAGGATGCATTTTTGATCAGTTTTTAATAATTCTGTTCTGCCAAATTAAATGTTACTTGGTGCTTTTCTTATAGAACAAAACTCAGTTTAACATAGGTAAATTATTTATTGAACTATTCACCTTCACTGTATGCATGTAAATCTATTGATAAATTTGTATTCATCTAATATGTTTTGCTGCTGGAACTACATTTGTATGATTATAGAGTTAAAGGACATTTCTAAGAAATGAAAGTGATCACTATGTTGTAATTTCGTGCTGTCACGCTGTAGGGCGCCAGACAAAATCATGGAAATACAATCACTTTGTCATATATTTGTGTTTTTGCCTTTTGCTCTGTGGGACAGGAGGTGAAAACACAAAAATAAAACAAAGTGACCCATTTGTCATTATACTTTTGCTACTCTTGTTGCCACGCAAAACACTAAATTACGACAAAGTGATCACTTTATCGTACTTTCACTCAGCGGGGCACCAGGGGAAAAAATGAAAATACAACAGAGCTACTTTGTCAGTTTTTTTGTATGACAGTTTAGCTGAGGTCCCCTTGTTGGTGTTTTTTTTATTTCATATCCAATAAAAGTAGGTTTTTCACATATATAATTATATATACAGTTTAGTAAGTAACATTGAATACTGATAGGTATTGCATTGAGTATAGTAATATAAATATTAATGATGCATTATACACGCCTACATTTGTGAAATTTATTATACATTAAAGTACATGTATAAATTGTGTATAACCACAATGTTTTTGTTGTTTTAAGGTTATCCAAAGTGAACTTATCTGTATTTAAGTTAGTTGTTCATACTTGTTATTGCAAATTTTTAACCATGAGTGTTGTGCCTTTAAGATTTCCACTTCATTCAATTGTCTTGTAAATATTTACCCCAAGAATTTATGAATGTAACCTCTGTCATAATTCTTGCCTAAGACTGTAATGAATATTGTCCTAAAAAAGTCAAAGATTTATATATTCTGGAAAATCATTTTTATTTGTGGGGAATTAATTTTCATAGTTTTTCCTAAGGTCAGCCGCACATTTAAGATCCAATGAAAATTCTTTAAGACTGCTGTAAGAGTATTTTGCATTACTTTATTTGAATTTCACTTTTTTGCACAAATAGACAATCCCCAAATTTAAGAACTGTTGAATATGTCCTTTATGATAAACTCTCGAAATTTCATTCCAACAAAATTAGGTGAACAAATTTTATAGATTATTTCTGGATTCAGGATTTAATAGACTAACTAAATCTTTTAGATACAGGATATTTATAACCCTGACATTGCTAAATGGACTCATCTATCTTTTAAACTGGACAATAACATTCATCAAATTTATTGTTGATAAATTGCCGTAGAATTTCCATATAATTTCTTCAGTGTCAACGTTTACATAATGAGTTAAAATGAACTGAATCATCTAATAAGAACATTAAGGTCAGAATTGCTTTTGTAGTTTTCTATGTACTATTAATCACCTCTAAAGTTTTTTTCTGTGAAAATTCTTGTTCTTTTCATTGAACTTTAACATACAGGCTTTTCACTCAGGCGACCTCCTTCTAAACAGTTCATAGGCACAGTTCTATATTTGATAAAATTATCTAACTTGGACCTTGGGTCAAATAATTGAATATGTTTATAAAATCAATTGATTACATTGTTTATATAAGAACATACATAGGTGATTTAACAATGTCAAATCATCCTGTTGTTTTAAACACTGTATGTATTTTTACACCTTGCTTTTCTAACACATGAACATTTTTAAGTGGCTTTATATCATGATTTTATTTGGTTTGTTCATACTTCATATAAATTGTATTTCATTTATTTGGACCTTGTTTAGTGTAATTTGAGTAAGATCCAATTTTATTAAACTTTCAGAAGAAATAAATTCAGTCTTCATTGAATATGTTTGAAATTAGAAAAAGGTCTTGCCACACTCTTGTAAACCATTTGTAAAGATATGAGATTAAAACTTTGTGTGTTCATTATTAAAAGGTTGTGAAATCTATAAAAGAAGCTTTTTTATACATTTTTGTAGATATATATATATTGTTTGATTTACTTTTGTTAGTTTCATTGTTATTATTAGCTGGATACTATATAAGCACAAGTATAAGACGCGTTCTTGATTTTGAGTCTTATAGAACTAAGTAGAAAGTTTGTCTTATAGCTGAGTATTTAGATTAAACATGTACTTTTGGGGAATTTTAAAAATGCTTTGTATGGTCAAACCTGTCCTGAAAGGTCAGCTAGAGAATATAAAAATAATGGCCTCTCAGGAAGTGGTTTTTAAAGTCAGTTCTGCATTTGTAAAAAAATTATCTTTAAAGAACAATCTCAAATGTCTATGGGAAGAAAGAAAAAAAATAGTGAATACAATTTGAATGGATCTTTTTTTTTTATATACATGTATGTACAACCAGTTCAAGCAAGGTACAGTCAAGCCTGTTTGCAAAGACCATTCTGAAGATGTAGGGAGTTGTCTTTCCTGACAACTGATTTATTTAAAGTGACATGCCTCCAGATGAAAAAAAAAATTTATGATTTGCAAAGGTAAAGAAATATATAAAAATTCATAATTCAGCTGAAAAGTTTAAATGAATTATGCAAAATATGAAAGAGTTTACTTTAAGTATTTTATCATCAATTTTTTTACCCAAATTTTTGCCCTGTAAACTGATAGAGGAAGAAATTTGCATGTTTTTTCTTTGTGACGGTAATTTTGGGGCGTTTCCTTGTTTTAACATTTGACATTTTTGGGGATAGTGATAAAAGTTTTCAATTTAATTTTAAAAAAAATCTGGAGGCATGCTGATTTTACAGGTTCTACTGTAGTGAAGGAGGAAATAATTGAAACATTGGCCTATTGTGAAAAAGTTTTTTTTATATGTGGCCTTATTCTATTTTAAATCAGAGGTGGTCTTTCAAACAGGGTTTCACTGTATTTGTTTGAACAGTATTATGCTACTGATATTGTGTATTGTGCTCTTTTACCAATAAACATTCCTAACAAAACAATTTTGTTCATCATGATATTCCTCTAACAGAAGAATACAATGTTTCTCCTGTGCCCGAATACTAGACCTATGCAGAACATTATTGAAATGATCGAGTCCTTTTCCTTATTTATTGTGATGATTTGCTTATATGAACCAAAAAGTATGTTGGGTTAGCCAGTTCAGCCCTAAATGAGCCTCCATTGCATAGTTCTAGCCAGTGTCAGGCCCTACTGGCCTAATATAAATGAGCCTCCTTTGCATGCATTGTTTCAGCCTCTCTAGTGACCTAAATGTGTTTTCTTTTGGATAACATGTGATGTTTAAGTAATCCAAGGGTCACTGGTTCGAACATCGGACAACGCATAATTTCTCAAGACAATTGATGTTGAACATCGAGTTTAGTGGTCATTTGTCTCACACCATGGATTCATACGTCATGTGACATCAGTAGTCCTTCACTTGCAGAAAATTAGTTATTACTGTTAGTTATTCAGCTAAGTTGGACACCAATATAGGATGCCAAAAAATGTGTTGAAATCAGTATAAAACCAGACAGAAAGACAAACATGAACCTACAACAGACAAGTGCCAAGCTATTCTCTGGCAACAATCTTAACCATTCTGGCCAATGTCCATTTCAGGTTTGGTAATAATTGGCGAATTAAATAATGTGACATTCAATTTAACAAGCCGACCCTTAACGCTACCCTGGGGCAATTTGCGGAATACCTGAGATACATGCAGAGTTTTTTATTACCCTGCCTTCCAACAGCAAGATCAATGCAGTGGTTTTAACAGCACAGGAAATGATCCACATGCAGTGTGTGGGCATTTAACACTGAATTTGCCATCTTTATCATATGTTTGAAAGAATGTCCCAGCTGGAGTTACTAATGAACTAAAATAAAAAAGAAAATCATCATTTCAACATGTATTTAATTACAGAACAAGCAGTATAAAATGGTTCTATAACATGTACAAAAAATAATTCTTTCTTCATTTTATGAAAACAATAAACACTAAGCTATATATGACAAACATTCCCTGTATTATTGAACTAGTGACATCAGTAACACATTTCAGCCACTATCTGTATACAGGATATTGAATGGGTGTAGATTTAATACTAAATTTATTGAACCAGTTGATTAAAATAATATAATATGAGCCTCTGTATTAAATCTACACGAATATAATATTTTATTTATCAAATATCCAAAATAAGAATGGTTAACTGGTTTACAGTAAAAAAAAAAAAAAAAGGTGATTTTTTTATTGACATGCCAAGCCTAATGCTAAAATTAACTTCGTTTGTATGAAACACAAATGACGTCACATCAAATTGTTATAACACTAATGTAATATTGTTACTTTTTTCAATTAATTGCTTTTATTACGTCCCTATGACCAATGGTTATCTGATAAAGTCAGCAACTTCAACCATTCGGCAACAATGACATTAAAGTATACTTATTTCTATGAATAAAGAAATATATCTTACAAATTCACATTATAAAACTTTCTATATTTTTTAGCACAAAAATCCTTTCAAGACAATCAATTATTACTGTCAACAGAAACATCAAAATTATACACTATTCTTTTCACCTTTGGTGAGTGAACAAATGATACAATAACAAAATATTTTTGACTTTAAATCAAAATAAGTTTTAAATCTTTTAAATAATTGTTAGCTGGAAGGCATACATAAATTTACCAATCAAAGGACACTAATCCTTTAATGTCACCATTTCCAGTATACTGCTTTTTTGTCTGGGGATAATTGTTCCATATCATTAATAATAAATTGCATTAAAATCTGCAAAGTAGATTATTTCAGGTTTTGATTTTTACCGGGACATAAATCATCTCCGGGGCACACACCTGATTTCCGGGACAGTCCCCGACGTCCAGGACATTATGGCATGTATGCATTAACATTACTTTACTTTTCACAATCAAATTATTTCCAGTAGTTTGGTAACATGACCTTTAACATTAAAGGCCCATTAAGCAAAAAGAGTTTTCATTTCCCAAGTTTGATGTGCCTTGGTAATGAATTTTCTGAAAATTAAGAAAATGCACAAAGTTACAGAGAGAGTTAATTTTTGGATCATGCTGTGAAACTTGTTTTTCACAATAAAAACAGCATAGTTTTTAACATGAACACCTACTTCTGTACATGTTTTTGGTGAATTTGCATAATTTCTAGATAATACACCAGTCAAAATTATGGAATTTCACTTAAAATGTTTATATCGATCAGAAGTTATCAAATTTAAGCCTACAATATAAACAAGGTGACCTTTTTGAAGGAGGCAATTTTGATTAAAAAATAATCAAAGGGCCGTAATTTGAATAAAATTTGGTTAACAGTCACTATAATACTAGGGGCCCTCAGTGGAATGTATGTGTATTAAATTATTAATAATTTAATATATAATGATTACTATAAATTTCCCCTATGGGGACATGATTATAAATGTACATGTATATGGCAAAATAGTAAAGGTAAAAATAAAAATATACGTAGAATACAAAAAATATCTGCAACAATTTTAAACACATTACAAATGTGTAAACAAAATGAGCCGCGCCACAACAAAACCAACATAATGGGTTTGCGACCAGCATGGATCCAGACCAGACTGCGCTTCAGCAGTCTGATCGGGATCCATGCTGTTCGCTTACCAACCCTATTACAAGTAGAAAAACTGATAGCGAACAGCGTGGATCCTGATCAGACTGCGCGGATGCTGGTCGCAAACGCATTATGTTGGTTTTGTCGTGACGTGGCTCAAATGTAAAACCGGATTTCTACATGAATACATTCGTTAAAGCTCCTCGTGCTTTTTTGCTGGAGGGAAATCCCAAAATTTTGTTGGTTTGTTATTTACGTCTCTTTCTCGTTTAACGAAAGCTGTGAACGTAGATATACAGTTTCCTATAAAATAATCGGAGGCACCTAAGACTGCTAAATCGACATGGGGATGGGGCGGCTCGTGCTTCACAAATTTTACCTGAAATTTACAAGATATTTTTGAACAATATGCTCTTTTCTCTTGTTTATTTAATATATGAACATGCAAATGCATCAAACCAAATTATTCATTGCTCAAAGATAAAAGGTGGCTACTACCACATTCTCTCCAGATTGTTTGACTCAAGTTCATGACCACTGTTTCATTTTTGTTTGTCTTTTAAGAATTTAACAAATGCCTTTTTATGCAGTCCTTGACCTTGGACAAAATAATCGAACATCCCGAGTAGGTAGTATTATGCACTATAGTTCTGCACAAAATATCTTAGGAATCTGTAAATAAATGAAAGTACTATGGGCATGACAGAATTATGGAAAGGCAAACTCAAGCCGTTATAAGGGCACAGCATAAACTTTTCTGGTTCAAACTGTCCAGTTAGCTCAAAAGGTAGAGCGTTGGATTGTGAATCAGGCAACCTGGGTTCGTTTCCCAAAACATTGATAAAAAAACCAACTCAAAAAGCATATTCGCATAACATTGACAAACTTACCTTTTCAAATTTTTTGGATAATTTACTTTTAAGATCTTTGCTATCAGTTGCTATAAATACTGTTGTACACCCTGTTAAATATATAAAAAAGAAAGACATATATCATATAAAGCATAGAAAGTAATTAATTGTCATCTGGCAAAACTTTATACTGTTTGCTAAATGATTTTGATATTTCAATGTTGAAATGTCATAAAGGGACTCCCCTGAAATTTGACACAAGACTGAATTTTTTTTTTTCGTAAATTTTTGTACTTGATGCCTTGACTAATAACTGCTATGCAAAATGTTACTCATTCAATGTGTTTTTCCAGAAGTATTATTTTAATTCTGTAAAATGACCTACAATGTAATACGTTTGAACTCTTCTGCCACAAAATGGGATAAGAATCCAACTAAAATGTATTTTTCTATTTTATTAGGAGGATATTTCTGTATAACATGTATTATAACTATAATATATCATATACAGTATTTGTCCATTTGAATGTTGTTTTGTTTGCATGATTCGAGCATTATACCTTATGAATTGAGTAATTTTGTCACCTCAAAAGAGTTGTTCCTTTAAAATATCCATAGCAGTTTCTAATTTAAAGTTTGGCAGGAATCGAACAAACAGAGCATGTGAATGAAATATCTTTAATAATAAACTATGTTTGTTTTTATAATTGTTTGCTTTTAAACAAAAGAGTTAATAAATGCCCATTGCATGAAATTTTTCCTTACCATTTTTCGTCATCACTGTTATGAAATATTTCTGTTATGTGACAACAGCATAGAGTTAGGCATGGACATCTGCTTCTGTATATGTTTTGGGTGAATTTCCATAATTTCTACACATTAATTATACCCACGCACAACAAAGTTGTAAGGGGGGTATACTGGAATCAGCTTGTCCGGCCATCCGGCTGTCCGTCGGTTTTTTCTTGTCCGCCCAATAACTTAAGATTCCCTTGACCCTTAGTCTTCATATTTGGCATGGAGGTTAGTCATGATTAGAAGATGACCCCTATTGATTTTTAGGTCACTAGGTCAAAGGTCAAGGTCACAGGGGCCTTGACTTCAAAAAGCTTGTCCGCCCAATAACTTAAGATTCCTTTGACCCATAGTCTTCATATTTGGCATTGAGGTTAGTCATGATTAGTAGATGACCCCTATTGACTTTGAGGTCACCAGGTCAAGGTCACAGGGGCCTTGACTTCAAAAAGCTTGTCCGCCCAATAACTTAAGATTCCTTTGACCCACAGTTTTCATATTTGGCATGGAGGCTAGTCATGATAAGTAGATGACCCCTAATGACTTTGAAGTCACCAGGTTAAAGGTCAAGGTCACAAGGGCCTTGACTTCAAAAAGCTTGTCCGCCCAATAACTTAAGATTCCTTTGACCCACAGTCTTCATATTTGGCATGGAGGTTAGTCATGATGAGTAGATGACCTCTATTGACTTTGAGGTCACCAGGTCAAAGGTCAAGGTCACAGGGGCCTTGACTTCAAAAAGCTTGCCTGCCCAATAACTTAAGATTCCTTTGACACACAGTCTTCATATTTGGCATGGATGTTGATCATGATTAGTAGATGACCCCTTTTGATTTTGAGGTCACTGGATCAAAGGTCAAGGTCATAGGGACTTTGACTTCAAAAAGTTTGTCCACCCATTAACTTAAGATTCCTTTGACCCACAGTCTTCATATTTGGCATGGATGTTGATCATGACTATAAGGTGACCCCTATTGATTCTGAGGTCACTGGGTCAAAGGTCAAGGTCACAGGGACCTTGACAAAAAAAAGTTTTTCTTCTCAATTGCTTAAGAATGTCCTGTCCGCAATGTATTGATTTTGACATTTTGACATTTGAAGCATGTAGAATACATAACTTAGCAATGCACTGGCTTAGTAACCTCAGATTTGGCAGGGAGGTTGTCCTTGAGCTCTAAATGGCCACTGTTGATTCTGACAAAGTGGTATGCGGGGGTATTCACGCCATGATAGTGGCAGTTCTAGTTTAATAAGTCAAAATCATCAATTTTTTTTTAATTGTGTATAAATTATTTATCCATAGAAAAATATTGACTATACATGTACATCGATATTGTTTCTATTGATGACAGCTCTGGCATCATATCAAATATTATCCAAAAAAAAACAACAATATATGAGATTTTCCCAAAAGCATCATATTACCCCACTCTTACCAGTATCTTTTATAACTTTTCCTAGATCTCTGACAATAGTATCCTCGGATTGGTAACACATCTCTTGTGAAGCTTTCCCATGCTCGTTCCTATATCCTAGACACTGTACAGCAGCAAACATGTTCGGACTTTTGTCAATATGTCTACAAGCATTCTCCTATAAAAATTACAAATTGTTTTTTTTTCCAATTGTTCCTCTTTCAAATTTTCAATAAATTCAAGTCAAATATGTTCACTAACAAGAGCTGTCAGTAGGATAGCCTGCTCGACAATTCTTAGTGCATGATAGTTAAACAAGAGGCTGGATAATGCATAATTTTTCTTAGTTAAAAAAGGGCAATAATTCTGTTAAAATCCATGTTTGAGTTATGGGCCTAGGACAGTGATGTCTTATTATACTCTTTAACAAGTGTGTGTAGTTTTAAGTTTCAAATCATTCCCTTCAGTAGTTTTGGAAACACCGACTTACATGCAAAACTTAACCAAAAGTGTGGCAGTGATGCTGGAGTGAGTACAAAACTAATTTCTCCCTATTTATCCAAAAGTCCAGCTAAAAACAGACAAATGTCCTTGATGTATAATGTTTATACATAGAGGATATTCAAGTTTTTTCTATAAATACATGATTTATTTTCATCGAGTGGTATGGAAATAAATATTTCATGAGTGGCGGTAGCCACGAGTGAAATATGGTAATTTTCATGCCACAAGATGAAAATAAATCATGTATTTATAGGAAAAACTTGAATTTTCTGTTTATTATATACATTTCCTCTTTTTTGCGATAAAATTTGAAACACTTTCCCCTTAAATTTTGTGTACTGGCAGAATTTAAAAGAAAGTAGTCCGGCGAGACACCAGTAAAAATACGGAAAATATGTTTCACTGCAGTGAAAAATAAATTTTTACAGTGAAAATACGGAAAATGAAAATATGCATTTTATTTCATCAATGTTTCTCAATATTTCATTTATAAGTATATAATAAATTGTCTATATTCCTGTCTATAGGAATATACAGCAAATAAATTAGAAAAAAAAATCCTGCTATGTATGGAATTTCAAACCCCGGTACTGAAGCCGGCAAATAAAAATAAACACAACATTCTCTACTAATCAGCCCAGCAACTCATTTCCTGATGCAGTATTCAAAGAAACGAAACCCTGAATGTGTACTCATCCGTAACACTTACAAAATCTGACCCAAGTCGTAGATGGATACCAATAAACTTCTTATCTCCAATATAATCTTTAATAAATTTATCTCTTTGTCCGGCAATGTTTTCTGACCATTTAATATACTTCTGTAGACCAACATTTTGCTGCTGAACTGGGAAAGTTGCTGGGGCACCAGTAAATGCTAGAACAGGCCAATCCTTTCCAGGATACCTGCGGAAAAAAAACAACAACAAATTAATATATGAAATACATGGTCTTTGTTAAGCTTCTTCTCTGAGTATTGAATTGACCCTTTACCATACATCAAAGCAGTATCATAATTCTTGCAGAATCAGAATTAAGGACTGCAAACAATCATTCATCAAATATTTGGTTACTTATGTCAGGGTCTTTCAAAAAGACAGTACTCCAGCAAACATGTTCAAACTTAAGGCAATATATCTACATGCATTTTTCTATAAAACAAGAGCTGTCGGTAGGACAGCAACGCTCGACTATTCTTAGTGCTTGATAGTAAAAAAGCCTTGATAATGTAAAAGTTTCTAAGTAAAGAAAAGGGTAAAATTTTTCTTTAAATCCATATTACAGGTATAAGTCTTCGAGAGAGTCCTATTATGCTCTCAAAGAAGACTATAAAATTTCAACTTGTCAATGGACTTTGAAAATATTTCAGGTATTACAAAAACTTTAACGTAAATTCTAAGTTGAAAAAGGGGCATAATTCTGTCAAAATGTTTGATACAGTTACCTCCTCCTGTCTACAAGTTGGGGTCATGATGATGAATAAGTGTGCAAAGTTTTAAAGCCCATTTGTCAATGGACTTTGAAAATTTTTGAGGTATTACAAAAACTTTAACGTAAATTCTAAGTCGAAAAAGGAGCATTATTTTGTCAAAATGTTTGATACAGTTACCTCCTCCTGTCTACAAGTTGGGGTCATGATGGTGAACAAGTGTGCAAAGTTTCAAAGCCATATGTCAATGGACTATGAAAATATTTGAACTATTACAAAAACTTTAACGTAAATTCTAAGTCGAACAAGAGCTGTCGGTAGGACAGCATGCTCGACTATTCTTAGTGCTTGATAGTAAAAAAATGCCTGATACAGTTACCTCCTCCTGTTTACAGGTTGGGGTCATGATGGTGAACAAGTGTGCAAAGTTTCAAAGCCATATGTCAATGGACTTTGAAAATATTTGAACTATTACAAAAACTTTAACGTAAATTCTAAGTCGAAAAAGGGGCATAATTCTGTCAAAATGCTTGATAGAGTTACCTCCTCCTGTTTACAGGTTGGGGTCATGATGTTGAACAAGTGTGCAAAGTTTCAAAGCCATATGTCAATGGACTTTGAAAATATTTGAACTATTACAAAAACTTTAACGTAAATTCTAAGTCGAAAAAGGGGCATAATTCTGTCAAAATACTTGATAGAGTTACCTCCTGCTGTCTACAGGTTGGGGTCATGATGTTGAACAAGTGTGCAAAGTTTCAAAGCCATATGTCTATGGACTTTGAAAATATTTGAACTATTACAAAAACTTTAACGGAAATTCTAAGTCGAAAAAGGGGCATAATTCTGTCAAAATGCTTGATAGAGTTACCTCCTCCTGTCTACAGGTTGGGGTCATGATGGTGAACAAGTGTGCAAAGTTTCAAAGCCATATGTCAATGGACTTTGAAAATATTTGAACTATTACAAAAACTTTAACGTAATTTCTAAGTCGAAAAAGGGGCATAATTCTGTCAAAATGCTTGATAAAGTTACCTCCTCCTGTCTACAGGTTGGGGTCATGATGGTGAACAAGTGTGCAAAGTTTCAAAGCCATATGTCAATGGACTTTGAAAATATTTGAACTATTACAAAAACTTTAACATAAGTGGTTACGCCGACGCCGACGCTCGGGTGACTGCAATAGCTCTACTTATTCTTATCGAATAGTCGAGCTAAAAAGGAGCATTATTTTGTCAAAATGCTTGATACAGTTACCTCCCCCTGTCTACAGGTTGGGGTTATAATGGTGAACAAGTGTGCAAAGTTTCAAAGCCATATGTCAATGGACTTTGAAAATATTTGAGGTATTACAAAAACTTTAACGAAAATTTTAAGTCAAAAAAGGGGCAAAATTCTGTCAAAATGCTTGATACAGTTGCCTCCCCCTGTCTACAGGTTGGGGTCATGATGGTGAACAAGTGTGCAAAGTTTCAAAGCCATATGTCAATGGACTTTGAAAATATTTGAGGTATTACAAAAACTTTAACATAAAGTGGTTACGCCGACGCTGATGCAGACGCCGACGCTCGGGTGACTACAATAGCTCTACTTATTCTTATCGAATAGTCGAGCTAAAAATGGCAATAAATTGCCTTAAAGTGAGTGGCACATGCACAAAGTCATTGCTTAATGGATAAATCCCTACTTAAAATAGCAAAATAATATTTTGTTCTGGAACATTTCATTCTGTTTTTATTACATTTTTCATGTGTATTAAATAACAGAGACATTCAGTTACAACTTTTTCAGGAATCAGCCATATAATAATGGAAGCAATATATTTTTACTGGTAATAAATTTACAAAAATATTTCATAAGATATAGATTTATACCCTTTAATTCATTATGTAATGTTGAATAACTTTACTTGTACACCAGGCAACATTTTTACACATTTGAACAATTTTAAGTTTTCCTAAAAAAATAAAACATTTTTTTCACAAACTGTAAACTAACCTGTCTTTCCATCTGTTTATTTCACTAGGTGAAGTATCATGGAATAAAGGTTGGTAAAATTCTGATTTGTCAAATTCCACATCAAATGTATCCCAAAATGGACCAAAAGGATTCCCTTCTTTAGCATTGCAATCATTTTCTTTAGCACCATAAGTCCTTGCTTGATAACACAGAACTGAAAAATAAAAACCACACAAACTTGTATATAAGTCTTATTTTCTTTTCAGTTCTATAGATAGTAATGTCATACACCCCGTCTAATAAACGAGTCAAACCATAGAAATGATATGAATATCATAGCAAAAAGGTGTGAAATACCAATGAATTCTTTTCAAACCGTACCTTGTAAATTTCCTCATCGAAACAAATAAATTCTTACCATAACTTCACTTAAATCCATGTGTAAATGGATATTTTTAGAGGACTGTACGATTCTGTGTTGCTATAAAATGGGCAACAATGATGAACTGAGTTAAAAACCTCCTAATGAACATCATTCAATATAATACTGACAATGGAACATACATGTAGGTAAATATGTCAAGTCAGTGAATGTGCTAACTGCATTAAAGTAAATTTAAGAAATTAAGACTATAAAATGCTTTTGCATTACTTTGAATTCATTAAGCAAATCAAGTAAACCTATAAAAAGTTCAAGTCCTAGTGGTCTAAAACACAATTTACTGGTATCAGCCACAGCTTCAGGTCATTAGGATATGATGGCTGTCAAATACCTTCCTGGTTTATTGGCTGAGTGGTTAAAGTTACTGACAGCAAATCACTAATTCCTCACCACTGTGGGTTTGAATCTTGCCAGAGACTTTTTCCTGTGATGAAGCTATCCACTCAGCTTATTGAAGGACCAGGGTTTAAGCTAACCCCGGTAGCCCAGCCCCACTCATGTCTGAAATAATGGACCAGTAAAGCTAGAAGGTCACCATCTGACCTGCACAGCGTCAGA
Source organism: Ruditapes philippinarum (assembly GCF_026571515.1). Classification (NCBI taxonomy): domain Eukaryota; kingdom Metazoa; phylum Mollusca; class Bivalvia; order Venerida; family Veneridae; genus Ruditapes; species Ruditapes philippinarum. The sequence continues at coordinate 217,737 of NW_026857281.1, forward strand.
AGGTCACTATCTGACCTGCACAGCGTCAGAAGGTCACTATCTGACCTACACAGCGTCAGAAGGTCACTATCTGACCTACACAGCGTCAGAAGGTCACTATCTGACCTACACAGCGTCATAAGGTCACTATCTGACCTACACAGTGTCAGAAGGTCACTATCTGACCTACACAGTGTCAGAAGGTCACTATCTGACCTACACAGTGACAGAAGGTCACTATCTGACCTACACAGTGTCAGAAGGTCACTATCTGACCTACACAGTGACAGAAGGTCACTATCTGACCTACACAGTGTCAGAAGGTTCACTATCTGACCTACACAGTGTCAGAAGGTTACCATCTGACCTACACAGCGTCAGAAGGTTACTATCTGACCTAAACAGCGTCAGAAGGTTACCATCTGACCTACACGGTGTCAGAAGGTCACTATCTGACCTACGCAGCGTCAGAAGGTTACTATCTGACCTACACAGCGTCAGAAGGTTACTATCTGACCTACGCAGCGTCAGAAGGTTACCATCTGACCTACACAGCGTCAGAAGGTTACTATCTGACCTGCACAGTGTCAGAAGGTCACTATCTGACCTGCACAGTGTCAGAAGGTCACTAACTGACCTACACAGTGTCAGAAGTCAAACAAAACAAAATGCAAACCTGCTCTCTTCCCAACAGGCCATACTTCATCAGCTAAATGTTTAAAGAAATATTCCATGGTAATCACTCTATGGAATTCCTTTAATGGTTCCACTTGGAAATATGTGTCAAAAGGGACTTGTACCTAAAATGATTGAATTATAAATAATTGAGCCGTGTCACGACAAAACCAAAATAGTGCATTTGCGACCAACATCAAAACAGTTTGATCAGGATCTATGCTGTTCCCTTTCAGTTTCTCTACATGTAATAAGGTGAAAAATAATGCAAAATGGGTCATAACATGGAAATTATTACTTTTATCTTGAATCTTTTCACTTTTCTTAAAATCTCAGTACTTCTTTTGTCTCAAGTTTGATTGTCTAGAAATATTTTAGTTCATCTGGAGGCATGCAGCTTTAAAGTTTTCTCACATTACTCAGAATTCTAAATGGATCAACTTAGTGGCATAGTATTTATATAAGAGGAATCTTACAGATCTTGGTGCTGGGAAACGGAACTCAACCCAGGGTGGAAGAACCAATGTCCTATCTAATGCCTTAGCAAACCTGATTGCTCCCAGAAAATGGTCAGCCTGGTTACCAAACCTCCCTGAAAATAGAGCAACTTCTATGATATGTAATTTCTTTCAAGCCTGTTGCCAAAATATTTTATTTATTATCTATTTATAGTAACATGTGACAAAAATTTCATCGTTTTGAGTATCATTTAGATATTTCTTAACAAGAATATTATATTCAGTTTAGAAATGAAACCAGGCAATAAATCTGTATTTTCATGAACCAAACTGGCAGTGCTTTTCTTCTGTAAATTATGGTTTTATAGAATAACTTTTATAATTTTTTTCAAATATTTTCATTTAATGTTTTACTTTCATGAATTAAAGTTAATGCAAAATGTTTCAAGAACAAAATTTTCAAAAAATTCTTTCCTGCAGGGCCCTTATTTCCTTGACTGGGGCTCGAATGTAGGGGACTTTTGTTTTGTCTTCAAGCAAAACGTTGGTCAACTCATAAGTGTTACATATTCTCTTTTGCAAAAGGTAAATTCATAAAATAATAGATAGATTTAAAAGTGATTAAAAGTATGGCTTTAGACACTCACTCACTATATTACAGGGGATTGTGGCTGGGACCTTTAGATTAAGAGATTTTTTTCTGTAACGGAATTTTTATAAAAATAGGAGGAAAAATATATTTCAACTCAGGAGGGGATTTTTTCAGCCCAAAAAATATGAAACTAGGTCAGATGAGGCTAAAACTATCATTTTATTATTTAATTTTACTCATGAAATATGGTGCTATATCAGTTAAATTTCATATTTTTTAAAAATAAATATGAAATATAAATATGAAAGTGGGCAGAGTCAAAACTCATATTTATTTTAAGGGACTTCTTTCGCCATTTTGTTTGAAAAATCTGATAAATACAAAACGACTTTTGTTCAATTTTGTTTTGAAAACTATCTAGAATGAAAGAAAATGGTCTAACTAAGAAAATAAATCAGAACACCAATATCTTTAATTCAGTCATTAATGCTGTAGAGACGTTTAAAGAGTTGTTTACGTGACGTCAAAATGTAGCGCTAAATATCGCATGCAAAAGAAGACAATAATTATATTACTGTGCGCTGTACAATTGCAGTTGCGTAGCAAGCAGGGGTGTTCGTATTCATTTTTCTTTGATAATGAAATTAAATAAAAAGGTTATTTTTTTGTTTTTCGTGAAATATGGTATATATTTTTACTCAACATGATAAAATGCCACATATTTTTACTCGCCGCCCCAGCTCGTGAAAATATGTGGCATTTTATCATGTAGAGTGAAAATATATACCATATTTCACTCAAATGAAAAAATATTCTCTCAATATTTAGGATGCTGGAAATTGAACAAACATAACTTGAATTTATTCCTTACCCATACATGGACAGTACATCACATAGCCATTTTGATCCACTGTTATCTCAGCTTGAATAGATATAGCTGATCCCAGGAGTAAAAACAGTATCTGTATCATATCCGCCATCACTCAGGCTCTGTAAAACACAATACATATAATCAGTATGTATAAATAAATCCTAGAAGTTAGAACACAACATAATCTACAGAGGTGTATACCCTAGATGACTCAATGTTGCATCTTGAAATTCAAAATTATGGCTGTTACACTTGATTAAGTATGTATTTTAGTCATTCCTGCAAGTGAAAACAAACAAGGCAGAAGCGTTCAAGATATGATGAAGATAAGTTAAATTAAGTTGAAAAGATTGTATGATGCGAGACTTGGCACACACTGACCTCATTCAAATGTGCAATCTGCAAAAAATTATGCACGACTTGCGCGGCCTATATGTAACACTGTGACTTGGCTTCTGATTCTAATTTTCACATATAAAATGAACATTTGAAATTTTTCATAGAAGCCGTTAAGCTGGAGCAGTTTATCTGTTTGTCTCACAGTGTATGGACACTAATTCTAACACAATTTTGCTCATTTTGTATCTTGGCAATCAGTCAACTTAACCTGCTTCCAGGATAACTAACCACTATTTACCAATGTCTCTACAATTAATACTTCTGGCTACCAAAACTTTATAAGCCAATTTTTAACATTATTGTTTTTCAGCTGATGCGGCACTACAGTTTTGGATCAGACCCATTATGAAACCTAACCAGAATAATATATGTTAATTTTTCATTTGCAAATATCCTTGTACCAATTAATTCTTGTGCATTTTGGATAAAACAAATATTTTAATCTTGTTCAACTTCTATACCATTTAAAGTATCAAAATATTAATATTTAACTGTGAAACATCAATTTACCCGACTTCAGTCATCCATGACATTAAGGAGCTACCAGAGATCTTGTATAACATACTATATTTATTAGATAAAACGTCAATTTTTTCTGAAGAAGACTAAACGTCGAAAGCTTAAGAAAAGCGTTTGTTTTTATTGAACTGATTTTATATTAATACTATATTTAGAACATCTTTGTTGACATAATTTCAATAGTTATAATTCAAGATAATATTTTTTAAATTTTATCTATTTTCTTTAATTTTTCAGTAGATCTACATAAATGAAATTATATTGAATTCAAAAGTCAGGAAATCATCTTTTTCAATATCTTTAAAAAAATCATTTATAAAAAATTTTGAAGCACATAGGTTTTGTTTTCTTAACAGTCCGTGCAAATTAACCTGTAAAGGTCAATCTAGTTATCACATGGTCAAACATTTTGGCAATATGGCAGCCAAGTGATAAATTATTTACCTGTCGGAAACTATAAGGTAGCGGGTAGTTAATGTTCATAGTAAAGTTTTTTATCTTATCAACGGATTATACATAGTTTTATCGGGGTATGCTATACTTTACTTCATGGCATGTTTGATGAATGATTACTAGCGTGTCAGATTCCTGGCACAATTATTGATGGACTTTCCCTAAGGGTCTGTCTTCAGTGTTCACATTATGTCATAGCCAGCTCGAAGTACAAAGCGAGCTTTAAAGTAACTCGAGTACCTCCTTAGTCCTAGATACTGATGGTTTTAAAAAACAATGTTAAACTTAGTTCTGGCTTCCATAACTTTATATGTCGCTTTTATTTTGACGTTGTGCGACAGTTCTAGCAGTACCATAAAACCTGTTCACTGAAGTATCTTTAGCTATGTTAAACTATACTATTTATACCACATACATGTCTTTCTGAATAAGCTGCGACAGATAAATGATTAATATGAAAAAGGCAAAGCCTCATTTACTCGATTTACTTTTACTGTGAAATAGTACAAAATAATCTTTCATTTTTATTTTACATTTTCCGTTTTAAAATTGTCATTAGGTATTTTATACACTGCTTCCACTTATTTTGGTTCCCTGTCCAATTATGGTTCCCAAATAAGTATGCAGGACACCAGTCTACGCTTCCATTTTCAATCAGATTACCTCAGTTTTCTTATATCTTGTAATTTGAAAAGTAAAGATTTGTCAATTCAGTACTTCTGAAACCAACACTATCTAGCAGGTTCTCGCCTTACCCTAAAGCTAGCTTTGTGAACAGGCCCTTCAGGCGATCTCTTCGAGCTCGATTATATGAAAAAGGCAAAGCCTCAAAGCGAGCTCGATTTACTTTAACCGTTAAATAGTATAAAATAATTGTTTATTTTCATTTTACATTTTCCGTTTAACAATTGTCCGGTATTTTATACACTGCTTCCACTTATTCTGGTTCCCTGTCCAATTATATATGGTTCCCATATAAGTGCGCAGGACACCAGTCTATGGTTCTGTTTTCAATCAAAATACCTCAGTTTTTATCGTTATCTTGTAATTCGAAAAGTTGCAATGTGTCTGTTCAGTATTTTGGAACCATCAATATCTAACAGGTGCTCGCGTTACCGTAAAGCTCCCTTTATTTTATGTATTTTTTCAGGAGTAAAACTCATATATAATACACTAAAATATACTCCTGGTTTAGACCCCGGGGTCTAATCCAGGATATAGCCGATCAATTGTCAATTGTCGACCTAAAGGTTTATTTTTTATTTGAGGATTCAAATTTTTAAAAATAAAAATCAACTTCTGTTAGGTCCTTACTGGTTGGGGACCACCAAAACCGGACAACCACCAAACCCGGACGGCCCTGAAAATGCTTAAATTAGTATTTTCTTTGTTCAGTGCTTGTCAGTCACTATTTTATCAACAATAAGTTCATTTTTCTTTTAAAATTATGTAAATAAATTAATTTCAACCTCCGTAAATGGTAATATTTTAATGTCTATTTCAAGATGTCGATGTTGAAATTCGGGGGTCAAGAAAGCAATGCCTGGCCTCATATACCAGCTATAATCATTTGCAGAGTGAATAATAGAATATCCAAAACTTCAGCATTTGTTGCTGACATATTGTATATCATGTTACAAATCAAAAATCAAAACACCCAAGCTTTTATCTGAATTAAATCACATCATGTACATATCTGTCCGGACACATGGTACTGTAGTGTAGACAATTTAGGTAATTTTGATACCCTCCTTGTCGAGCCTCAGATATAAGTGTCAATACAATCAGAAATAAACAAATAAGTTTGTTAGTTAGGAGAAGAACCTAGCTGAACTGTGTCAATTGTTTTGGTCTCTAGGTTGAAAATTATGAAATCTGTACGGAAAAATGTTCCAAAAGTGTCCGGTTGATGGTCTCCGACCAGTACCTAAGCCAACAAGAAGCCAGAAAGTTTAAATACAGTACTGGTTGGGGACCACCAAAACCGGACAACCACCAAACCCGGACAGCCCCGAAAATGCTTAATTTAGATTTTTTTTTGTTCAGCGGTGGTCAGTCACTTTTATATCAACAATAAATGCATGTTTCTTCTAAAATTAAGTAAATAAATTTATTTCAACTTCCGTAAATGGTAATATTTAAATGTCTATTTCAAGAATGTTGAAATTGAAATTTTGGGGCCAAGAAAGAATGCCTGACCTCATATACCAGCTATAATCATTTGCAGAGTAAACAATATAATATCCAAAACTTCAGCATTTGTTGCTGAAATATTGTATATCATATTAAAAATAAAAAATAAATACACCCAAGCTTTTATCTGAATTAAATCATGTCATGTACATATCTGTCCGGACACATGGTACTGTAGTGTTGACAATTTAGGTAATTTTGATACCCTCCTTGACGAGCCTCAGATATATTGTCTCAATATAATAAGAAGAAGTGAAACTGGTTTGTTAGTTAGGAGAGGAACCTAGCTGTACTATGTCAAATTTTTAGGTCTCTAGGTTTGAAATTATGAAATCTTTATGGAAAAATGTTCAAAAAGTGTCCGGTTGATGGTCCCCGACGCTTTTTTTAGTGTATAAAATCGTTTTTCATTGATTGTCACTCACCTTAAGGAATTTATTTCCCTAGGACAGTAACAGTATAATTCAGTTATAGAAGTTAAACGTGAAATTAAGATTTCAGTATGTAAGTACAGTCAAACTGATACAAAATTTAGATTTTATCGTTTTCTTGGCCACCTGTGTGTAAAATTCTTCTTTGGAAAGAGCTTTAAATAACGACAACTCTAATTTTACTTTTAGTTTTAACGGAAAGTGGCGAAATGTTCCGATTTGACAAGGAAACTATGGTGGCTACTTTAGGACATAATTTCAATTGTATCAATCGCAATTTACGAAAGTCACGTTGCACCAATTTCGTGATAATGTTGAATTCTGCATAAGCCGGTGCTAGGGGGCGTATACGGTATTGCACTTTCGAGTACCGTCCATGAACAGGCTCAATCAAACCGAGCCTGCAATATTTTTCAATTTTGTCGTGTTGGACTTTCTTTAGGGATTCTGTATTTCTCTATTTTATCGTTACATCCGTGTTATTCGTGCCGTGTGGCGGCTTTAAAAAGTCTCCACGTAGGCCTACATTCAATGATGTTATATTTCCGATCCTTGAAGATCGTTCAGCAAGACACTATTGTTGTGTATACATGTCATGTGGTCATGTGGTACTTTTAGTTCCTTCCTTTTTGGCCATTTTCAACTTGGGTGGTTCCAGTATTCCTACTTAAATACTGTATAATCACCTTAAATAGGTTATGTTGCCTGCTTTTTAAATATGTCTTATTTGTGATATGCATGCTTCATAACCTCAGATCCCCTTTCAAAATTCCATTTTATTTAGTTCCGCCCATTGTTTTCTCGTTTAGGGCACATGCATGAACAGGCTCAATCAAACCGAGCCTGCAACATTTTCATTTTTGTCGTGTTGGACTTTCTTTAGGGATTCTGTATTTCTCCATTTGATAAATGCATGCATTCAAAGAGTAACAAATATATAAAATACTTAATAAATAGAATTGTACTGACTGTTTATTTTATTGATAATTTATTTAACATTATGACAATACTGTAGATCTACATGTTTACAAATGAAATAAAGTATGCAACATAAATTTTGCTTATATCGAAGAAAATCATTGTTAACATTTTGTTCCACATATTGCAACGCTGATTCAATCTATTTTATAACTTTTAATATTATCATCAGATATTTAGATCTAAGTATGGTCACCATCATCATCATCATTATCATCATCATCATCATCATCATCATCATCATCATCACCACCACCACCACCACCATCAGAGTTCATATGATCAGAGACATATGAGCTGCTTTTATCCGTTATCTTCTACAAGAACGATCACTCACGTAAAACTATTATTGATTTATAATTTGGTAGCCTCCCTTTATTCACACTTTATATTTAAAACACTGTATCGTCTGCTAAGTTTTGTTATTTATAGACTATGGTTAAACTGAGAGTGCCTTTGACCATCCGACTGCATTGTTTAAAGGTATGTCTACAGTATGCCATTTCCGAATATGTGAAGATGACACCAATCAGTCAAACATGTAACGTTTCCGAACTTTTTTGACCTTGATTCGTTGATGACATCTGGCATTGATCACAATGTATGTGTTATTTTGAAGCTTAGAAGACAAATTCGTCAACAAAGCCTTGAGATAGATCTATATTTTTTATTTCTTTATAGGAAGGGTCAGTGGGGAAGGGGTGGGGGAGGGGTAGGATGATATGCACGACCTGAAATTCTTGTATTTAAAATACATAATTTTGGGTTTTGGCCTCTTTTGTTATCTTCTTTTTTCAGTTTAAAAAAAATGTACATGTAATTAGCGTTTACTTGCATAGCCTTGCATATAAAGTTACGCCGTCGACGCCCGATCAAAAACTTTCGAAACTAGTATAACTTGCATAAAATCCCTTGCAATCAACGTCCTTATTTGAGCCGCGTCACGACAAAACCAACGTAATGCAATTGCGATCAGCATGGATCCAGACCAGCCAGCGCATCCGCTGTTCGCTTACCAACTCTATTACAAGTAGAGAAACTTATAGCGAACAGCATATGGATCCTGATCAGACTGCGCGGATGCGCAGGCTGATCTGGATCCATGCTGGTCGCAAACCCATTATGTTGGTTTTGACAATCAACGTCCTTATTTCATTCTACCTCGGGATTTCTCCCGACGTCACGATTTATTGAAATCTTTATTGCCTATGAATGCCAGAAGTTGCACATATTCTATAGGTAAACAGCATAAATTATATATAATGTATTTTCTTATGATTACGTAAGTCTGTAATTATACTTAATGTATTCGTAATCAAATAAATATAAGGCGGTTACATAATGCATGTTTTAAGAGATATGACTCACGAACTGTGGCCTATTTGATTAAGAAATGACACCGACACGTCTAAACACTGTACAAGGTTTTCCCAGTTATCGCCGGTTTACACCGTAAATAATTGGAAACTTTTAGTTTAAATATGCAACCTACATTAATATGCAACTGAGACAATTGTCTTTGTATGATTCATTCGGAAAAGACACTGTGGTCGAAATGTTAAAAGAAAGTATCAACGTTCAAGCATTTAAAATAGTTTGTCAGCAAATTTAAATCATGTTGTCGTGAGCGAGCGAGCGAACGAATGAGCGAAACAGCTTAAATAACAGTTTAAATAAATAAATAAATAAACAAATAAATAAATAAATTTGATATTAAGATCTCGCCTGTCTATTTGAGTGCGAGTCCTTTGAGCAAGTTTATGTGTTTTGCAACATGTGTGCATTACTTATCAAGCTGTCTGCAATGATTGGTACTGTCTGGTGCTGGTTGGTACTGTCTGATACTGTCTGGTGCTGGTTTGTACTGTCTGATACTGGTTGGTACTGTCTGATACTGCCTGGTGCTGGTTGGTACTGTCTGATACTGGTTGGTACTGGTTGATACTGCCTGGTGCTGGTTGGTACTGTCTGATACTGCCTGGTGCTGGTGGATACTGTCTGGTGCTGGTTGGAACTGTCTGATACTGCCTGGTGCTGGTTGGTACTGTCTTACTGTCTGGTACTGTCTAGTGCTGGTGGATACTGCCTGGTGCTGGTTGCATATTTGTCTGTTGTTTACGCCCGTTCTATGCGGTGAAGTTTCATAAAGATCAATGTTGGAACAGAACAGGACAAAAGATTTACAGTTTATGTACAATTTAAATCTGAATTTTACTTTTGAATTTCAAGGTTGAAATCGGTACACGTTGTCACAGTCAGTTTAATAAACAATCACGTGAATTTGAGACATCATTGTGTACCTATTTCACATATAAATTTATTACAGCTTTTATCAACAAATAAACGTGTGTGGTTTCGGCATAACGTTCACATGACCGTCGATTGTACTGAAATCATTTTCGATTTTATATAAGGCGTTCAAGTTCATATTAAGTCAAAATTATTTCAATGGTGTGCCAAAGCTAGATTCTGCGATAATTTTTGCTCAGGGTGTTTTGGGCCACATTATACAATTATATATTACATAAAACACGTAAATTCTATACAAGAAAGTTACAATGACAAGTACCTTTAAAGACTTATTCATTGAAAATGATCTGTCACTTTGGAAGAAATACTACTTTTGGTTTCTTATGAAAACAAAAAGCAGACGATATTGATTTTTACAATTTATAGGTCAAAGAAACTAATTTTTGTTTCATAATAGATACCCAACCCAGATTATTGGTGCCAATGTTACAAAACACTGTGAAATTGATTGTGAAATTGTCACTTTTCAACTATTGACCCTGATTGCATGATTAAGTAAACAAATATAGTGACAAACGGTTTTACGCAGCTGACCTTAAATTTGGCCAGTTGCCACTTTACAAGTACGTGTACTAAATAATGCCCGAAAATAAACATGTTGTCAATACCTATTACCTTTATCTTACGAAATGTTCCGGGTTTAAATAAAATCATTACGACAGGTGGTTAAAAAAAGGTATGGTCATAAATTGCAAAAGATTTTATCAGAAAACTTTATAGGTCATTTTGCAAGGATGAATGACGAGTATTTTATACATGTATTTACATTGTACTAAATGTTTATTCTCTAGCAATCTGGCGTGATTCTAAACCGAACTAATTCACCAAATAGTTTAATTAAATAAAATTTTGAACCCTTTGCCGATCAAGATGATTCAAAATGTTTAACGCTGTACAGTTTATGAATAATATGTTATTTATTTGGATTAAGTAAGTAATCCAGTATCGAAAGCTAGAATAATTTGTAAATGTATTTACAATAGAATGATGTAACCCCAGTCTATCACCCATTCTTATCGTGATAGGTATAAAAGACGGAATCCGTGTTGATTCTATAATGTTTTTTTCTCTCCCGTTTGTAAACGCATGTCATAGCTGAAACTTTACCGTTGTCACGAAGTACTTGTCTGACTTTATTGTGTCATATTTCTGGGATTGTACATGTAGAATAGCTGCATAGCGGAGCTTGCATAATTTACATAATTGAGCCATGTCATGACAAAACCAACATAATGGGTTTGCGACCAGCATGGATCCAGACCAGCCTACGCAACCGCGCAGTCTGATCAGGATCCACGTTGTTCGCTTTTAAAACCCTTTTAAAAAGTAGAGAAACGAAGCGATCAGTAGGGGTCCCTGATCAGATCGGGGGATGAGCG